>NC_143549.1:120235760-120391521 GCF_054136105.1 Typopeltis vanoorti
TATATGGCAGATTATCACTTTTCATCACCACCCTGCTTAGAAAATCAGTTTTCCAAAGTTATCTTCCATAGAAGAGAAAAATTTGTTCCCTGTGCCAGCTTGACAATTGCAAAACCTTCTTTCGAAAAAATTAGATACAATAACAACAAAAATTCTGACCTAGCTCCAACTTGGAGAGGTTTGCTGCTTAGCAAACCTCTCCAAGCCAATTCATGTGTACCCCACATACCTCCCATATATGAAAGTCATAACAGATAAATTAAGTTTACTTCTAAAATACGAGATGACAAGAGCAGTCTTGACCACTTCACAAAGTTTCTACTCACCTGAAGTAAATAAAAGACTACCAGTTCTCTTTCTCTTCCCGAGTGCTCGCTGCATCCCCGTTAACGTAGATTTCTGCATTTGGGGCAGACAGTACAGTACAGTACAGTACATTATCGGAAAGAAAGGACATAAGAAGTACTTAAGGTATAGATGTCTCAAAAGTGAATTAGCACAAAAATCCTTGCATAACTCTCACTTTGTCAAGTAGCTTCATCGCTTCGTGTTTCAAGTACCTACTGATCCTAGTTGTTATTTAAATATTTAAATTTATTTTAAAATTATTTATTTCATGCTTTTTCAAACCTAACATAACAACGAAACGTTTTTATGTTAGGATCAATCTTTACGTTTTCATAAATGACTAATTTGTTGGAGCAAATATGCACCTGAAACAATTGATTTTCATGAATTGTTGGAGTACTAAAAATATGATATGAGCAAGTTTAGGAATGGTAATTTCTGCAATCATAAATTTTATTAAAAATTATCTAGCTTGACGATCATCATGGCTCTATTTTGAGTCTTTTGCATTAAATTCGAATAAGATTATTTCAGAATTAAATAAGTATTTAATTGGTATTTATAGTGAAGATAACAAATAAATAAACTGAGTCATCAATAACTGGACTATTTACAAAATACCAAAACATTCTGAGTTAGGTAACATATCGAATTTAGTGTATTAATGTATATGAATAATTTTAGGGGAAATTTTCCTTGCAGGATGGCCTCTCATAAATATTCCCATACTATTGCTAAGCGCGATGATAACAGCGATCGTCATATCTTGTTGCGTGATTATGCTCACCAGGTATGTATATTATGCACATCATCTTGTATATAAATACTATGAAGACATTTTGTATACAACGTTATTTACAAAGGTGATGTTTCGTTATCTGTGAATAGTAGAGATTTCAATGATTGCTGATAGATCTCACAGTATTCAAAGAGTGCCGTAACATCTTTCAGCGAAGTTATTCAAAATTTTATTAAGTGCCTCATTATATATGAGAGCCTGCGTCTTGAAGAGATGGCAGGATTTTTCCATTCGAAAATTAGAATTTTGCTTCATGCCTAGGCAGCAGTCATTGAAGTAATTAACACTACTTCAATTATAAATTTACAATAGAATTTTTATTGTGAATTACTTTTTCAAATCACAGATTTAATGATATAAATAAGACATAAAATGTTTTATTATATCATTCAAAAGAACTGATTTGAAACGATGTTAAATAATTAAAAGAAAGACCTGTGTAGCTCAGTGGAAGTGGCGTTTGCGTGCTCTGCGCTTGGTCGCTCGAAGTTTGACTTAAGTTCAAGTCTAGTCGCCGACTGGAGGAACTTTTTCTAAACCTTTCTTCGACCGGTTCCCGAGTTAATCGATCTCTGACACGGGCAAGCGGGTTTTTCCTCCCGGAAACTCGGGTTTTTCATCCCGTAAACTCAAGAAAATCGACCGTAGTACCCACATTATTTCAGACAGTGACATATCTTGTTAGAGTTAGGTACCAAAAGATGGCAGCACTTGTTTGCCAACCTCTTCACCGGTGGCTGCTATAACTAGTGATAGACATGGGCCAGCTATCTCTGATTGGCTACCGGTGGACATTGAACTGCCCACTCAGTCTCCAAAGGCTACATAGCGTATAAAGGCCTCGCCTACTCCCGGAAATCAGCTAAAAAAAAAAATCAGCTAACACCTTTTATTCCTATAAAAGAATAAAAGGCGTTAGCTGATTTTTTTTTTTTTTGAATAATTGAAAGTGATGTTAAATAATAATGGTGTAAACTGATCAGTGGCAGATTACCTATTTAAGGCAATGAGTCACGTGCCTAGGGGCCCCAGGCTTTGGGGGGCCCAAGCCAAGACATTTTCCTAAAATAGATTAATGTTTTCAGTAAACATCATAAAAATCTTGATTATTTTAAGCGAAATTTTTTTCAAAACAATTATTATTTTCATACGTATTTTGAACAGCTCGCACTATCTACGCTTTAAATAATGCCGCAATACCAATGTTGGCACTAGTTGACAAGCTTCGTATTTTGTATTTTGAACAGTGCGCGATATCTACGCTTTAAATTAAACCGTATTACCAATTTCGGCGCACGGCGCTGTTGACAGCTTTGAGGTCACGAAAACTGATTGCATTGCCGAGATAGGAAGTTTCCCAGCTGGTTGCTGCTTAACGTCGTTTGTTATTGAATCGTGTAAGAGTGAGGTGTTTGTTTCAAAAATAACTTTTTATTGTGACTTTTCGTGTTTTCATTATTTGCCTACGAAAAACTTCATTCAAACTTTTCGTTTCTCTTTGAATATTCAGATTTTAATTTACAACAGAAACAACAGGCTAGCTGCCTGTTGTTTCTGTCTAAACAACTTGTCGCAAAATATTCAAACGATCTCGAAGAACTTTTAGAAAATGAAATAATTCAATTTCATCAACATGTCGCGCTTCACATTGAGGAAAAGGGAGAAAATGAAGGAAATATCAGACACGTTTAAGAAAATTTTGTCCATGAAATGCTATCCAAACGTGAGTATCGCATTTCGACTATATTTGACATTGACGTGCGAAGTGTGTGAAGGTGAGCGATCTTTTTCTAAGATAGCATTAATAAAAAATCAAAAGAGGGTTGTAATGATCCAAGAGAAATTAAATGCCTTATCCCTAATTTCCATTGAACCCGAATTTGACAAAAAAAAATAAACTTTGAAGACATAATAAATTCGCGAATTCTAAAATTGGCAAAGGAAATTTGTAAAAACGACATAAAAAATTATTCATTAAACTAAAAAGTTTTATTATTTATCATCCTTTAACACTTTAACTGGCAGAAAAATCCAGAAGTTCAAAGTGAACATGCACTACTTCCCCCCAAAGTCTCCAAACTTATTGTTGCACTTGTCCCAACGATACATCATTTTATCAATACCAGTACCAAAGAAGTCCGTGGCCACACCCAGTAATCAACATCACACCACCTTGTGAACTTCCTCATCTGTAGTGATATGTCTTCCAGAAAGGTATTTCTGGAGGTGGCCGAACGAATGAAAGTCTGAGGGCGCTAAGTCTGTGCCATACAGGGAATGTTGGAGCACCATTGGTGTGCGCAATGTGTCGAGTAGCGTTGACGGGCACCAAAATCATGCCGCTGATCAGAAGTCCTGGTCATTTGAGAGGAATGTTGGCTTTCAATTTGTCCAACATTGCACAGTAAAGCTCTTCATTGATTGTTCAACCCCTTCGGCAAGTAGTCCACCAGCAGAACGCCTTGGCGATTCCAGAACACTGTAGCCATGACTTTTTGGACAGCAGGAACAGTTTTGAATTTGAATAATAATAATAATAATAATAATAATAATAATAATAATAAACATTGTTCTTGAACAATACGAGTTGTCATGTCAGGTTGACTGTTTTGGAGAAGTAACACTGTCTCTCTATACACAGCTTGAAAAGAAGTCAACGGACACAATAGTGTGAGGAACAAACTGGCGCTCACTTGAATAAGATGTAGGACTTCCTTTTGCTGCGACGACTGCAGCAATCCTATGGGGGGGGGGCATACTTCAACAAGCGCAAGATAGCGATCAACGGAAATTTCGGACATTCTTTCTAGGTGTGTCATAAACTCCTGGACGAACAATCCAGGACCTCACCATAGGGTTGATATCATGGCTCTATGGAGGCTAATCAAGTATGGTGATGTTCATGTCCACAAACCACTCGCTTACAGCAGCAGCCTTAGTATTGCTGAAATAGACATTCGTCAGTTTGGTAGAAACGCCACAAAGTGGCAACATAGTTGGGCACCCTGGTAAGAGACGTTCACCAGGCATTTGCCACATTTACACCCGTTCATCTTCTCGATAGAAGGGGTATAGTGATTCCTCACTCCATCGCTCCATAACATCTTTCGAAGCTTCCACATCGTACTGAACACGCCCTTTTTACCACTGCATACGACACTGTATGCTGGTTAGGGTAATATGGGACTTGCATATTGCGGTACTACCATGGAAACCCATGTTGTGAGCCTCAGTTCTGAATATATTCGTGTCCCGGTCTATGTCAGGAACTACGCATTCAACGTTTCAACAGACGTTTTACATATTGCCCTTCGTAGCATCCTACGGTAAAGTTCGGTAAGTGTGATAGATTGTCTACTGCTGGTAGCACTTGCAGTTGATTCCCTCCAATTCCATGTCAGTATGGTATCGATAGAAGGGGTATAGAAACGCCACAAAGTGGCAACATAGTTGGGCACCCTGGTAAGAGACGTTCACCAGGCATTTGCCACATTTACACCCGTTCATCTTCTCGATAGAAGGGGTATAGTGATTCCTCACTCCATCGCTCCATAACATCTTTCGAAGCTTCCACATCGTACTGAACACGCCCTTTTTACCACTGCATACGACACTGTATGCTGGTTAGGGTAATATGGGACTTGCATATTGCGGTACTACCATGGAAACCCATGTTGTGAGCCTCAGTTCTGAATATATTCGTGTCCCGGTCTATGTCAGGAACTACGCATTCAACGTTTCAACAGACGTTTTACATATTGCCCTTCGTAGCATCCTACGGTAAAGTTCGGTAAGTGTGATAGATTGTCTACTGCTGGTAGCACTTGCAGTTGATTCCCTCCAATTCCATGTCAGTATGGTATCACTAGTTGTTGACCTGGGATCCAGTTTGTCAACAAATTGCCAAACAGATAGGCCTGCAGCATGGCAATCTGCACAACGCTTCTTTGAAATTCTATCATTTCTCTTCTCACTATTGCACAGACTTGGGAGCATCATATTCCTCCAATTGATACCAGCCACCCACTCGTGGCTCGTTACATGGCGAAATGATACGCCTTGCCCATGGGGATGTCCGTTGACTTCTTCCGAGCAGTGTATGAGACTCACTGTTACTTAAAACGCCCTTATAAAGAACATTTATAAAGTTGAAGTACATTTATGGATTTCACTCAATTCAAACGTCTTTTCAAATAAAGGAGTCGCCTTTACCAGCAGAGCAAGCAACATACACATACCGACCACTAAATTAGAAATCTTTATGCAGATGCACGTAAACGTTACTAACGCAGCGTATAAATGTTTGCTCACGTATACCACCTTGTGTTCTAGGCAACTATTCAAGAATACTGCTGGACCGTAATCGTCAACAGTGTTGATCACAATGGGAAAAAAAAGATCTTTAAGTTCGATAAAGAGTTTTTAATGCGGATGCCCGTAACTTCGTCTACAGTGGTGTTAGGAACACCAGGACACTGGAAAAGAGTCATGTGGTCTGACAAATTATGGTATACCTTGTTCTGTACCGACAGAAGCGGAGATTGTGGCGAGAGCTCAAAGAACCAATAAACCCAGTTTGCTTGTAAACACACCGCAAGGTTTTGGAGGTGGTTTCATGGCGTGGGTTATACTCTTGTTAGTATGGAATGGGTTCCTTGATATTGCTGGAAGGTTTGGTGTACTCCAAGGATTATTTGAGCATTGTTGCCAATCAAGTCCATCCTGCAAGATCAACTTTTTATCCAGCAGGTGACAGTTGTTTTATAGGCGACAATTGTACTGTTCATCGTGCAAGGATTGTTCCCTAGTGATTCAGCTAGCATGACAGCAATTCGAAGGAGAGTGTGCCAACAGCATCGAACGATCGATCTCCTTCCAACTTCTAACCGCGCTCAAACTTGTTTAACGTTTTGCGTGAGCCATTAGTAGCAGAGGCTACTAATGGCTCACGCAAAATATCTTGTGGAATGTATATAAACCTCGTTTGTGCTGTAATTCGGGCTGAAGGAGGTCCAACACATGATAAATAGAAAATGTCTAATTCAGTTGCCGGCATATGTATATCTGAAAGGGAAAACGCTAATAAGTTATCTTTCGAAGATCTGGTACACTATTTAGCCTTAATAAATGCAAATAATTGTGAGGTTATGATTATAAACGTAGACACCTACTGAATTTAAAATTACATTTTTACGTTTTTCAGAAAATCAAACAAGAAAAAAGACAAGGTATCTGATGGCGTCAAAAAAGATAAAGAAAACGGTAAGTTTTAGTTATGATTCATTCAACAGAAGGGTGCAATAGTCTAAATGTCACCAGTAACAACTATTTATGTAAATTACGAATTGTGTTTTAAAATTAAGTACCAAGCATTATGCATTCACATACAAAAACATATAACTGGGCAAATAAAACAATTGTCAACAATTGATACCCCAAGGATCAATTTTTTTTCTATATTTCTTTCAAAGCAAGTTAAATCAGATTTATAATATTTCTCGATATTTTCAAGGATATCGAGAAATAGTATAAATTTTCCTGAATAATTTTGTGTTCAATGATTTCTGATACCAATAGCACATACAACAATACCAATCATCTACAAGTTATGCAAATTAGAACCCATTTGTTCTAATTTGCATAACAGGGGTTTCTGTGGTATTCTGTCAAATGCCTTTACAAATCCAGCAAAATCATCGTGTGGCCATTTCCTTTATCTAACTCAGCTGTTACTCTATTATAAAAAGTTAGTAAATTAGTAAGGCATGACCGACTCTTCACAAAGCCATTTAGACCTCTCATACAGTATCCTATTTTTATCTAACCATTCTTGGATTCTCTTTTTTACCAATTTGTCTAATACTTTTACCACAATGCCAGAGATACTGATTGGTCTATAATTTGCTATTGTAGTCTTAGAACTTATTTAAGGAAATTATTTTGTCCTCTTTCCAATCTCTTGGAACTCTACCAGAGCAGAAACTTAAACAGCCCAATCAAAGACATTGCCAGTTCCTTGCACATTCTCGCAAACCCCGAGCTGATATCCCATCTAATCCCATAGCTGTATTTACATTGAGATTTTGCAATATCCTAAGAACTTCCAATTCATCTACCACTGTTCCCACATGTCTCTCTCACATATGTTAAAGCAGTACCCTCATCAAGATGATATAACACCACGCATAACTTTGGGAATCGGAGAAAACGAACATTCCAATCCCAGGTGGTTGATATCATAAAATCTAGACTGTTAGTGTTCGAGTGAAGTCCACTGAAGAACAGTGAGGGTCATGTAGATTAATCCAGGTTCTCAAAATGAATAAATATAATAAATATCGATTCATAGGGTTTTACATTTATATTTTACAGTATTTCTGACTATTTTGCAGTCCCTCTCTGAAGCAAGTTGCTATGCCACAGGCTCATAAGCATTTCGTTAAATATTTTTTTTAAGATTCTATGATACAAATTAATGCATATATAATAAACAACTGACCGCAAAGGCTTTTTAATGCATGGATTGTATCTCTTTGGGTCGTATCGTTAAAAACTTTCAGAAAATCTACTCTAAACAAGAAGATGGCACCGAAATCTTAACGTGCAAAAGCAACATTACTTAGCAGCTTCTCACACTATTTCTATCATGACCACATGTGCAAGTATTGTGACTTATCGAAGTGAAGGTTCATCTCAAGATTTCTGATGACGTTGTTTCCTGAAATATGTTCTTGAGCACAATTCACAATCACCGAACCAATGGTAAGTGAATCCCTAAATTGTTGGGTGTTGTTTCTTATGAAATTTACACGAATGTTCTGACAAATCAGTGCAGTGGATTTTCATTGTAGTTTATTCTAATATTTCCAAAGTTATTTCAAATGTTACATTATTCTTTTGACTTCCTGTAATCCACCAAAGCATGAATCTAGGAGTATGTATCTCTTGCCACTTCATCTAAAGCAAAATTACACTACAATACTTCCAAATAATATCTGCTTAGTGAAACAAGCATTTGCATTTACTGTTTCTAGGATGTTTCCATGAATAAACATTAGACTGATAGTTATCTTTGCTGTTTTTATATATGATTTTCTTTGATATATTCTCTCTCTCTCTCTCTCTGAAAACAAATTTTTGTTTCTTACAGTCTCCTTCGTTTTGAACTTCAGTTAAAAGTACAAAAAAGAAAAAAAGGTAATATCGTTGCTTGTTATCGATTTCTTAAATAATCAGTTACGTCAGGAAGATTAATGTTAATTTTTATTTATTATTTTTTTTAGAGGAAGTGAATCAAAATTTCAAGAAAAAAAGCATTAAAATGAAAAAATCATATACAGAAACTTCACCTGCTAGAATTTTTATATTTCTGTTTTATTTCTATTTCTCACTCAAATATTCTTCAAAAAGTTAGTTCTTCTCTAAATAAAGCATAATTGGATGAAATGAGAAGTATTTTCTTTATCACCTTTGTTTATCACCTGATTTTACATCAGTCAGCGAATTAGTTTACTCCTCTCACAGATGAGTAGTCTGTATTAACGAGATTCACACGTGCAAACCCTTAATTAAAGAAATACCAGACATTATTACACGGATTCAGTTTGAATGATCGTCTCCCTACTTAATCACCTATAGAAACCATGCGGCTGTTAGTTCCACCGAATTCTGCATTTAGAATAAGAATACATTAAATAGTAACAACATGAATTTTTAATATCTAAGAGATAGCTAAAATTACTTAAATCTACTAAAGTGTTTTACTACACTTGTACAGACTTAAGGGCAAAACGCTTCGCCTGAGTTCAAAAAATAAAAAAAATAAAATAAACATGTTTCCCCCCACTCTTCCGAAAGAGGGTACGCCTACCCCCCCCCGGGTACAGCTGTTTTATGATTTAATTATAAGTAAATGTTTTATCGCGAAGTACTGTATATGGTACTGTATGTATTTACTAATGCTAAATGTTTTTCATTGTTTTTTAATTGCTAGACTTCTTTAAAGGGTTGTTGGATGATTTGTTTGTTACGTATGCAATTTATTCATCACTGTATCCTCACAGTATCGATTTTTGCTGTAACTTTAACCAATTCAGTTCAGGTAAAGTAGTGAAAAGGTTATTTTTCTGCAACATCGAACCTATTATTTTGTTTAACACATACGAATCGAATTCAATGTGTAACTTAAAAATAGGATTCAGTGGAACCTACAACCTACAATCTATGGGTGATTAGGTTAAAAGCTATTAGACTTTCGAAGTTGGATTCAGTGAGTAACTTAAAATTCCGGATACAAAACTATGTGTTATTTCAATTAACAGTGATTTCAAATAACAGTTTTCACTATTCTTTCGAAGTGGTTTGTTATTAAAACAAATTTGGAATTTGTTGCACTGAAATGTGCTCAGGGAAAGGGGGGGGGGAATCATTAAGACTTTGAGGGTGAAATATCAACTTTCTAGTCAAGCTTTTCTGATTCTTAAAAATGATAATAGTTTCTTATCATATGCACATTGAATTTCTTATCATCTGAACATTGAAAGAAATAATACATATCTTGTGCAATTTATAAAAGTAGTCAGTCTTGTTTCTGACTAGAGTTTCTTAAATATTCAACCATTCATAACATTAATTATAATTACAAGAAAAGAAGCTCACTGTATGCAAAAATTAGGTAAAAGTCATCTCAAAAGTAATCTTAACCTGAATTAATTATCGCATGAGCCTCCATAGCTTAATCCATATAGACCAGTGATGGCGAACCTATGACACACGTGTCAGCACTGACACACTTGAGAGTTTCAGGTGACACACCTTGAATGTTGAAAGATATTGGTATTCTGATGGAAAAACTGCGATAAATCGTGTAAGATCGCTCTCAGTTAAGGCGAAGGTAGGTTTCGGTTCATTGAGAGAATTATATTTTATAGTTAGCCTATTTCTATTTTATTTTGTAACTAGCCTATAAACAACGAGTGTTTTAAGTGTACGTTTTCTATCTTAATCATTACAATTTCTGCATAATCGTATGATATTATAAAAACTTATAAAAAGTATCAATATTATACGATACAAACTTATAAAAATGATTATCAACATTATACGATACAAACTTATAAATACGTGCTTTATATTATAAACTTAGTTTTCATTTGACTTCTGTGTGAAATTCGTTCATTCATGCATTCCAAGTCTCTCGACTGAGTAATACAAGTTCTAAACATTTAAAACCACTTTAACAGAAAATATAATTTGCAGCATTAAATATTAAATTTATATGAGTAAATAATGAAAACATTTTTATAGTTGCAATAAATTCAGTAAATTTTATTAAATAATGCAAATAGTAACAACTTACGATGACGTCGCAACAAAACCTACTGAATAGCTGCTATTTAGTAGCATGATAGAGAGTAAAACGTAACAAGGTTGCTACGAACGTACCGGTAATAAATCTGGCAATCCTGCTGAAAGAAGTAGTGGTATGCTTGCATGGTCTGCCACTTAAGTAATTTGAGATGCTGGTGTATAATTCATTTTCTGTAATTGTTAGTTCTTATTAATTATTACTGCTTAAGTACCGCTGTATATAATTGTGTGTGTTTTTTTTTTAATATGTGAACCCTTTTACAATGGCAGCTAGCACTAATAAAAAACTAAAATTATCACAGAAAGGAAGTGGAAGAAATTTCCAAGATGTCTGGACTGAAGAATATGGTGTTATTGATAGAGGAGATAAAGTTCTCTGTAAATTGTGTGATGAGCTATCTGTGAGTAGACCTTGGAATGTAAGAAACCATTTTGAAACTAAGCACAAATGGCTCCTAGAAAAAACTTTTGAAGAACGCAAAGAATACATATCGCAACATCTAAAACTGGCAGAATCACAATCAGGGACTTTAATTAAATTTGTTTCAGAACCTTCAAATTTAGTAGCGGCAAGTTACAGTATTTCGCATACTATTGCTGAACATGGGAAGCCACTTAGTGATGGTGATTATATTCAAGCTTTTGTAAAGTGTGCATCATTTTTATTTCAGGATTTTCATAATAAGGAAGCTATTGTAAAGTGCATGAAAGAGGTACCATTAAGTAGGAATACTATCAAAGACAGAGTTATATCAATAAATGCTAGTATAGAAAATCAAATACAACAAGACTTGAACTCATGCCATTGTTTTTCCATTTGTAGTTTCCGACGAAACTACAATATATTACGTCATCAGCTCGATTGGCTATTATTGTAAGGTATGTTAACGGTGATTCTATGCACAAGGAATTGATAAAGTTAAAAATTTACCTCAAAACACGATGGGTAAAGACATATGCGACTGTGTTGTTAAAGTGTTCCGTGAGAAACAGATAGATTTATGAAAATATATTCGATTACAACTAATGGCGCGCCTAATATGATTGGCTGTAATGTCGGTTTTGTCAAACAATTTACAGAATATGTTTGTCATCCCCTGGTTTGTTTCCATTGTATTATACATCAGGAGACACTGTGTGCAAAATCAGGCTTAAAGGATTTGGATGATGTGATGAGAATTGTGACAAAGGTAACTAATTTTATTGCTGCCAGGGCTTTAAACAAATGAGAATTTAATTCACTTTTAAGCGAAGTTGAATCAGTGTGCAATGGTCTATTAATGTACAATAATATTCGATGGTTAAGTCGTGCCCAAGTACTTGAACGGTTTGTTGAATGTTTAAATGAAATTAAGTTATATTTAAATATGAAGGGCATAGAGCAAGAATTTTCTCAGTTGAACGATTCTACTTGGCTCAGTAAACTGATGTTTTTCACAGATTTTTCATTTCACCTGAATGAACTTAATATACAATTGCAAGGTTTTGGAAAATCTGTCGATGTTATGTTTGGCACAATCAAGAGCTTTGAGAATAAACTCAAAATATTTCAACGTGATTTAAAAAGTAACAATTTTAAGTATTTCCCAAGAGTGAAAATTTTTTTTAACGAATCAGCCCCCAAAATCGTGAACAACATATCAACCAATCTATCGAAGTTTTAAAGTCAGTAACTGAGTAGTTTTCTTCTAGATTTGAGAAATTTCGAATGTTGGAACAAACACTCTAATTCATAAAGTATCCTGATGAAACAGAATTCATGGATCTTAAATTAGATGGCTTTGAGTGGTTGGATTTAAAAGATCTAGAAATGCAACTAGCCGACTTCCAGTGTAATCCTATCTGGAATAGAAAGTTTATTGCTCTTAGAAATGAATTAGAAGAACTTGAGCAGGAACGCCTGCATTGATATCGCGTGTAAAAATTCAGACTGTGAAATTCTAAGCATGTGGAATAGCCTTCCCGAAAACTTTCATGCTCTTAAAATATTTGCTAAAGTTCTAACAATTTTCTCTTCTACATACTCTTGTGAAACTCTATTTTCTGCCTTAAATAATATGAAATTGAAAGGGAGAAATAGATTAAGCAATGATTTGAGCACTGCCTGTGTAGCATTAAAATGTACATACTATAGCTCTTCTATAAAGCAACTTTCTACCAGTACTCAGCAAAAGAAAAGTCATTAAATGTAATGTAAGTTTGTAATTTCACTTTATTAAATTAAATGTATAATATGAATTCATAGATTTCATATGAATGTCCTATTAAATAAATATGATATGTATAAGTCACCATTTATGATTTATGTAGTTAAATTTATAATGAATGTATGCAAGTGGCACATCAACAACATCAATATTTAAAAAAAAAAAAAAAAAGATGTTTGACACGCCTGGGTAAAAAGGTTCGCCATCACTGATATAGATGAAGCCCTTTGGTCGGAATGACCTGGGTTCAATTCCCGTCCATGACGTTAGGAACCTTTATTTGGTCTCTTTCGAATAAAGGTGAGTTAGCCGGTCTCATACGGAGGTAAAACAGTTTTTTTTTCACTCGGAAACTCTGGTTTTTCGTCTCTCAGAACAAGCAAACCGGCCCGTGAACACACACACACATGGATTTATAATTGTAAAATACATACTTCTGGAAAGATCTGTGATGATACAATCAAAGAAATATTCAAAGAGAAAAAAGAAGCCTATCACAAATGGTTAAGCAGTAAAATATTAGAAGATGAAATAGAATATAAAAGAATAAGAGCCATAGCTAAAAGAAAAGTCAGAAAAAGACATAGAGAATCATGGAACAAATTTTTTTCTAATTTAGAACATGATTGATATAAAATAAGCCCCAATGTATATAAGATTTTGAAACACTTAAATGCAGATACCAAAGAAAACATGAAATTAAACACCGAATTGAAATTAGAAGAATTTCTAAATTACTACACAGAATTGTGGACAGACAAATATTTTAAAAAAGACAACTGGCAAACAATTAACGAAAATGAAAAGGAAATAACTAAAGAAGAATTAGAAACCAGCCTGAAAGAAACAAGAAACGGAAAATCACCTAGAGAAGATAAGCTAGGTTCAGAACTGTATAAATACGCAGGAAAAAGATTCAAAGAAAGAATCTTATTATTTTTAAATAAAATTTATTCAACTGGTATTCCCCCCCCCCCAATAGAATGGAAAAAAACAATTGTGATTCCTATCTTTAAAAAAAGGTATAGAGATGACCCTAAAAACTATAGGTATCAGTATACTAAATTCATGTTACAAAATATATAGCAGAATCTTAAATAACAAACTCATGAAATATTCCGAAAACTTTATTTTTACAAGTACAGAATGGATTTAGAAAAGGACGATCATGTAAAGACCTGGCCTTTTGCCTAAAATTAATAATAGAGAAAAGAAGAGAATACAATTTAAAAACATATATTGCATTTATTGACTTTGAAAAAGCATTTGACAAAGTTAAAAGAAACATATTATTTAACATATTAAAAGAAAGACAAATACCAAATAATATCCTAAAAGCTATCACAAGTATATATGAAAATAATCAAATACAAATAAGATTAAATCACGAGCTATCATATACGAGAGGGATAAACCGGGAGGGATCCGACAGGGATGTTCCCTCTCAGCAACTCTTTTTAATATCTACTTACATGAAATAATAATAAAATGGAATAAAATTTTACATCAAGGAATTAAACTTTCTCCTACAGTAAACTTAAACACTCTCCTCTTTGCCGCGACCAAATAATAATTACAAATTCTGAACATAACTTACAGAAAGCTATTTTAGATCAAAATGAGATAGCCAAAGATTATGGTGTGATAATATCAACAGAAAAATTTAACTACCTAGGATGTATGATCACATATGAAAATGAAAAAGATATAAACGTAAAAATTGCAAAATATTTAAAAATAACAGGTGTAATTAACTTTATATTTAAACCAAACCTAGTTCAAAAACAAACCAGGCTAAAAGTATACAATACATTAGCCCTACCAGTCTTAATGTATGGAAGCGAAATCTGGACAATAAAACAAAAAGACAAACAAAGATTAACAATAGCAGAAATGAAGTTTATGAGAAAAACTGCAAAGTATACCCTATTTGATCACAAAAGAAATGAAGAAATTATGAAAGAATTAAACCAAGAACCAGTAATAGAAAAAATTAAAAAATAGAAACATAAATGGATGGAACACGTTCAAAGAATGAAAACAGAAAGATTACCAAAACAAGCTTTAAAGTACAAGCCATTAGGGAAAAGAAAACCAGGACGTCCTCTTAAACGATAACTTCTAAGGCCGGAACAGGCCAGGCTAGGCCTAAATCGTTGATACCCATGATGATGATGGTGATAAAAATACATACTTAATCCCTCATTAAGAGGGTTCAACCAGCCCTAAGAGACAGTTAAGGAAAAGGGGGAACCCCACACGAATAAGAATTATCACATTACGATAATGAAGATTACAAGAAATAAAAGTAATCTGCACAGGAAAGTTTCTATTCTCAATCGAAATTTTGTCACAACAAACGCATCCCACATTCTTCCCTTTCTATTTATGTTTTTCGAATACTACGATGGTCTGTAATAACAGTTGGTGGAAGTGAAATAGTTTTGTTGAACTTATAAAAGAGAATCTTCAGTTAGCCTCAACAACACTGATAAATTTCAAAGAATTGAACGGTGAATTAAACCACAAGAATTCACATACCATACAACTTAGACGAATGCGCATAACATCTTGGCTCTTAAATTGCAAAACCAAGTTTAAAATAACAAATACCACAGTCAAAATGATAATCGTATACCATACGTTTCGAAATCCCTGCATATCGCAAGGTGATAATTAATTTAGCTGAAGATTATTTGTGATAACTTTTACATGCAATCAAAATCTTTCTTGTAACGATAATGAATGCTACGAATGATTGAATATTTAAGAAACTTTAGTCAAAAAATAAAGACTGACTTGGTGATTGCTGATTTTTTTTTAAAAAAGCTTCCAAATATTTTTGAAAAGTAAACAACGGTAATTAGAGGACAAAAACTGCCCAAGTAGTAAAAACTATTTCAGTTACATATTGAATCCAGTTGTGTTAAACGCAATAAGGTATTTGTAATTTGTAAAACAACCCTGCTTGAAATTATTTTTACTAAGTGGAATATAGATTTTGTATGCTCTCAAATTTGAAAAGTATAAACTATTGTTCTTACTTTTCAAATTGGTATTTACTAATGGTATTAAAGGGGAAATGTTTGAGAGGAATAATAATGGGGCCGTTATCTACAAATGAAATGAAATTTAGTGCTCAAAAACCACATCAAAAACCAGAATATTTACCACATTCAAATTATTATAAGTAACATACAAGAAGAAAAATAAGTAAATTTTTTTAATTCAGTCTCCATTCAGAAAACTAAAACTAGCTGAAATGTTTAAAACTGAATGCGTTAACAAAAATATCTGTTTGTCAAATTTTAATTCTACATTCCGAAACACAAATAAAATAGTTACATAAAAATAAATGTTTACAGTAAAAGAAAAGTCCATTCCATTATGCATTAATATACTACTCAGAGATAATGACTTAAAAAAAAAAAAACACGATTTTTTTTACTTATCGAAATAATAAATGAATATATAAAAATCATGAATAAAGGCTAAAAACTCGGTTAAGTTGAAATTAAAAAAAAACATACAATCAACGCGTAGACGCTGTTTTTGTTATTACATGGATTGAAAGAATAAAAAGTGCTTTTAGTAAAAGAATCATATAAGATTTGATAATATCGGCTTCTTGACAGATAACAGATTATCTCGAAGTAAAAATGGTGGCCAGGAATTTAGAAATGATGCAACTTTTTCATGTAGTGCTATCATTTTGTTCCTGTAAACCCATGGAGGATACTAGTCAGAACACTGATGACAAGAAGTTCTAAGCATTTTCATATATTTTATTTTTTATGAAAGAGAGAAAAGTTGGTCTTTACTAATGATATTAAACGAGAAATTTTTCAGAGGTATAATAATGGGACTGTTATCTTAAAACGAAATGAAGTTTCGTGCTCAAAAACCACTCAGAATATTTACCACATTCATATTATTATAAGTAACACATAAGCAGATTGATTTAAAAAATTTCGAGAAGAGGTTTTAATATTATTGGATGTTTTTCAAATTTATATGTGATGACCAAATCACATTACGGTTTTTTTGTGGAAGGATGTTCAAGGCGAAAACTTTAGAAGAATTAAGTTATTTAATAGGTAAAAAGAGTAGCTAATGATTTTAAACTACATTAAAAATAACAATAAAATACATTAAAGGAAATATTACTTGTTCGTGAGTATAGCCAATGTGTTCCAGTTATGGCATATGCTCATCAATATCTTTGATAAGAACAAAGAAACAAATAATTGATATTAGTAGTTTGAAATAATGCATACTACCCATGTTGGATAGGTTTTGCTTGTTGAAACATGAAGACAAAGCTACGTCAGTTCTGAAAAGCTGCTCCAAAGAGATAGTGTCACATAAGGAGGTAGGATGGTAAATTACATTCTACATAACTATCCATGCAATCGACTGACGTAGTTTGTCTATGTTTGTGAAGTGATTTAGTTTAGTATACTGTATCTACGAAGTGACATAATTCATAACTCTTGGCTCAATTTCAGAAATCTCCGATCAGTTCAGTTCACATGAGACTATGTACGTACCACACCGTCATTCTATTACTGAGTCATCCAAGAGAGTGCGAGTTCGGCTGCCATAAAAGCAAACAAAAGAAATTCATAAAGTATGCAGAGGTTATTTCTAACTATAATTTAGAAATAACCTTTGCATACTTATGAATGCAACTCACTGTAGTACTTATGAAGGAGGATTTTAGTGCAGTAGTAACATCCTAAATTAAGAACATGCGGTTCTTTAAAAAATCGATATATTCATGTAGAAAATATTCGTTTCTCTGCAATATAGTTCAAATAAAATTAAATATGGGTATTGTTTCCCTACTTTTGTAGGGGAAGGGGAAGAATCATTTTTTCCAGTCTCTCGCGATGATGTCCGTGTTTCTCGGTAATGTCAGTGTGGTTTTTTTTTTTACATAAATATTTTTCTTAGTTTTCCTTTTGAGAGTCGATTTTAATATTTCCTTTTGCTCTGTTTGACTGTCAGAGTTTTCGTAGTTGTGTAGGGTTAGTCGGAATCAATTCCCTGCATAAAAGGCAGCTTGTTGTTTGGTGGTCGTGGTTTTATTTTTTTAAAGATGTACGGTTGTTTATTTTAGTTTAGAACATAGATTTGAAATTTTCGTTTTCCTCTACATGCTTGATAATCTCCGGAGTTGTGACAGGTAGTTTATTTTAGATGTATTGTTTGTGTGAACAAGTTAACGGTTCCGTAGCCTTAAACGTAACTAAACTTCACCTTCCCGTGCGAAGAAGTAGAAAACGTTTATTTGATGGTTTTGTGTTTCCTGTAGTGTTTGTGTGTTTCTTTCTTCCTATGGGTGATATGAACTTGATTCTGCATTTCTCATTGTGTCATTTCTTGTTGAAGTCCGGCAATCGATACACAATAGAAAAATCATCAATTCCTCAAAATAAAATCACAGACCAGTTCATATGGACATCAATAAAATAAGTAAAACTTATAATTCGATTACAGACTTAACAATATTCAATTTTACATATAGAAAATTATTTAAATCCTCAAGAAATCGAATGAAAATATAAAATAACTAACCCATCTTCTACAAGAACTACAAAACCCAAGAATGATATTTGTTTATCCAAACATCAAATGCAATTTAACTGAGCATTAAAATAAGTAAACAAAAATATATATATATGAATAAAATTACTTAGCCCTCCCTCCAATAAAACATGACGAGAACACACCCACTCAAAATCCGAACCACAACATAAAGGAACAATACTAAAGAAACTAACAATGCAAGTATTCACCCTACCACACAAAATATTATATGTACAGAAATCTAAGCGCTATCCCACTAAAATACACACACTCGCCAGTGGCAGAGAATTCCCTGAGAGCAAGGGATATAGAAAACATCCCCGCTCCTCCCCACACACGACGTGGGGAGGGTGAACTGTAAGTACTAAAGAATCCTACCCCAAGGAGAAACGAACATGTACCTCTCTCATCCCATCCTCCCCTCTCCCTCTCCCAATCGCCCGCTCTCCTCTTCCCTCCCACAACGTTATTTCCCGCTTCTCCCCACACATTACCAGGTAGATACCCTAGGGAAACGAACACGTCACGCTCTCTTCCTAACCTTACTCCTCACCTTCCCCAAACACATCACTGGACAGACATGGTCCTCCTCATGCCCTCAAGGGGTAGTAAATTCTGTTTGAAGTATCACCATATCTTCTAAAGCCCCTATAAAGGTTTCTCGTGTTCTAGATGATTCGAACCCAGGTGTTTCCAAACAAATAGGATCGTCGACATCGACTGCGCTAGTGAGGCTCTTTTTGGAAGACAATGACAACCACCTATTTCAGGAATCCGAAAACTGCTTTTTGGTGAGTATTCAATTATGAAGAGAAAGGAATGACTACATAAGAGAAATGATCATCTCATAAAGCAGTTTTTCTTAAGCATTTTTGGAAATTGTGGAACCTTACATAAAACTATTTCTTTTTTCGAGGAGCCACTAAGAGAATTTGTATAAAAATATCAGAAAGAAAATTATGACAATGGTTACATGCAAATATTTTAATAATAATAATAAAATGCTCAATAATTCCTCTTGTTTTCAAAAGTAAGCTGACTGACTGTTTAAATAATTACAATAATATTAACACCTTCATTGCTTTGTAATAACTACTGAGTCGAGCTCACTACCTGTGATAAAATCCTTCGTTACAAACAGATATGGCAAATATTTTCCTTTTCCCCATTCAATGAAACTTTCTTTCAGGAACTACACTTAATACAAGTTTTAAATTGCACTGAAGAAGCCTACCCCGAATGTTTCTGTAGAATCCCAGTGTTCCATGAACTCAGTTTATGAAATCGATCATAACAGTTATCATCAGTTCATATTGCTCTGGCAAGGGAATGTAAGAGTAGTGTTTTTATTTCTTTGTTTGAAATAGCTGATTGTATGATTCCAATCCATTTGAAGAGAAATTTATCTGCTGTTTCACTTGTTGATTGAGACCCACATGTACAGTTGAATATAAAGTGGACACTTATATTCTCTGAAATAAAATTTATTTGCCATATATATTCAAGAATGTCCGTGTCAGTAATAGGATTCGAATCCCAGCCTGCAGTTCGAATCCACTCAGCTAAGCAGACTTGAAACATCTGGTACGTTAATGACATTTGTTGTGTTTTGTTTTACATTTGTGAATACAGTTATTACTATTATTACGGGCAACTCCAGGGAGTCATTAGACTCATCGAGGGAGGCCCCAAATCATATTCATCACAACTATTTGACATTCATACAGTATCTATCATACCTCGCCTTAAACTCATTCACTGTCACAGCATCCACCATAGACTCAGGGAGCGCATTCCACTCATTCACTACTCTAAAAGTAAAGAACCCAGCTCTAACACCTTTACTAACCACACTTTTGCCCAGTTTCCATGGATGTCCCCTAGTCCTCCCACAACCAGCCCTGTTCTCAAAAATATCTTCTGAATTAATTTTATAGAAACCCTTCAGTAATTTGAATGTCTCAATCATATCTCCCCTCCTCTGCCTATCAACCAATTTTTGCAACCCACAAATCCTCAACCTGTTCTCATACGGTTCATTCCACAGACCTGCTATCATCTTGGTCACTCGCCTCTGGATCCTTTCCACCTCCTCCCCATCAAGAAGAAACCTAGGTGACCAAATCTGAGCACAGTAGTCTAGATGGGGTCTTATCAAGGCTCGATAGAGAGGAACAATAACCTGCTTGTCTCTGCTTGTCAACGTATTCTTCAGCAACCAAGTGATTTGATGAGCTGTTTTGGTCACTTTTGCAATGTGTCCCCTAAATTTCAATTCCTTATCTACCAACACTCATAAATCTCAGCCTCATCAATTTCCTGGAGCAGGGTTCCACCAATGCAGTAAACTGCCGCCAATCTTTTCACCCCAAAATGCATAACCTTACATTTTGCCACATTAAACCGACATCCATTCTCCTTAGCCCAGACCTCCAATCTATCCAAATCATCCTGCAAAATTTTGACGTCATCTGCATTCACTATTGCCTTACCCAACTTCGCATCATCTGCAAACAAATGAACTGTTCCTCTCAGACCATTTCCTATATCATTTATGAACAAATTAAACAGCAGTGGTCCAAGAACAGATCCTTGTGGCACACCACTAGTCACAGGCCGTCTTGTGGACTCTACTCCCGAGTAAACCACTCTCTGATATCTCTCCATCAACCACCCTCCTATCCATCTCACCAACCCTATGTCCATTCCCATATGCTGCAATCTACTGATTAGAATTCCATGTGGAATCCTGTAAAAGGCCTTGGCAAGGTCCAGTAGAATCACCGTAAACCCATTACCCTTATCCAGTTCAGCCGTCACTGTGTTATAATACGTGAGCAAGTTACTGAGGCATGACCTACCCTTCACAAAACCATGCTGTCCCCGATACAGTATCCCATTTTCTTCTATCCAATCTTGTATTTTCCTCTTGACTATTTTCTCTAAGACCTTGACAATGATTCCTGATATGCTAATCGGGCGGTAATTTACAACAGCAGTCTTGGAACCACCTTTATGCAGTGGAACTATTTTCCCCTCTTTCCACCCTCCTCGGGACTAACCCAGACCCAAGACTCAAATTAAACAAAATGGTCAAGGGTACTGACAATTCTTTAGCTGCTTCTCGTACAACACGAGCTGGTATACCATCCAATCCCACAGATGTATTGACATTGAGGTTATGCAATAGACTACTCACCTCCACTTCATTAACCACAATTCCCGTATAATCTACTGGTTTATTCGTTTCTGCAATGTCACCACCTGGATGATATACTTTTACAAAGTGCTCACTCAGTAACTCCACTATCTCAACTGATTCAGTTACCTCCCTACCATCGGCATTCTTTAAAATCAATCTGCCATGTACATTTTTCCTTTTACTTGCTACATATCTAAAAAACTGTTTAGGATTCTCTTTAGCCTGCATGGCCAATGTTCTTTCGTAATCCTTTTTTGCTTTTCTTACCACACTCGTCACTCTTCTGGCCTGCGCTTTATACCGTTCATGTGCCTGCCGGTCACCCTTCTCCTTAAATTCCCTCCATAGTTGTTTCTTTTTTTGCAACTCAAGCTTAATGGTGTTATTCATCCATTTAACCCCTACTTGATTTATTATTCGGACTCTAGGTATACAGTCAGCCATTGCTTCATGCAAGCACTTCTTAACTACCTCCCATGCACTATCAACTTCTAGTCCTTGCAGTTGTACATGCCATGGCACTGAACCAATCAAACTCCTAAGCTTGTCATACTTTCCAGCCCGATAATTCCACATGTACCCTGTCTTAATTGAAAATTCTACACCTTTAGCCACCTCCCAAGTTAAGACCCTATGATCACTCTCACCGATTGGTGGCAATGTGGTCATATTTGTTACAGCCAAATCCTCAGATGTAATTACTAGGTCAAGCACTCTCTGACCCCTAGTATTTTCCATTACATGCTGTCGCAGATAGTTATCCCTTAATAACAGCATAAAATCCAGTTCCTTCCTCCCGTGTGTCCTCTCCTCACTCCAATCAATGCGACCATAGTTGAAATCTCCCATAATAATCACCCTCCTTCCACCCATTTCTTCTATTTGCTTGTGCATACTGTCACCACTATCTTTTCCATCACCTGGTCTATAGCAGCACCCAATTGTATATTTAGTTCTGCTAGCCACAATCTCACACCAAATGGCCTCAAATGTGATCTTTTCTCTATCCTGCAATTCAACTTCTATTCTCCTTGGCTGGAGCTCATCAGCTATCATCAACAATACTCCTCCCCCCATTTTATTCTCTCTGTCATTCCTGAACACACTATACCCATCACATTCAATCCCACTAGTTATATCATCTACAGTCAGCCATGTTTCACTAATACCTATAACCTGTGGCCTGGAAGTGCCAACCATAGCCAAAAACTCTTCCTTCTTGTTCCTAATACTCCTAGTATTAGTGTACATGAATTTAAGACCCCCATTAGCCCCAACCCTACCTTGATGCCTTATATTAACTATCCCACTCAGATTTGTTGTCCTTATTTGCTCTGGCATATTATATTCATTCTTACATTCAACTGCCTCCATAAGGACTGTATCTCTACTCCCCCCCTTTAACAAATCTAGTTTCCCTGAATTTGCACATCCACTACATTCAGCAACACTTTCTCAAGTCTTCTTACACCATAACCATTCAAATGCAAGCCATCCATCTTATATAGATCCTTTCGCCCATCAAACTCACTCCACACATCCACAAATTCCACACCACTCGTCATACATAACCCACGCATAAAGTCATTTGCAATTATAGCCCTCCTTTTAAACATTTCACTGTCATACCGTGGCAAAAGACTAATCATTCTAACTCTCTCACTCTTTTCTTTTGCTACCTCAAACAATTCATTCAGGTCTTCTATCATTTCCATTTTATCTCCTTTCAAATCATTCGTACCTGCCACAACAATCATTTCTTTCACCCTTTCCTTTTGCTCTCTAATAGACGCGGTTGTCCTTTATGGTCGCACCAGGTTGGTACGATTTTGTCAAATCCTCTACTAACACACCTCGTACTAACGAGTCTCCATACAGCACTCTATCCTTCATTTTGTTCATGTTCACATTCATACGTCTATTTTTCCTGTCATACCTTTTATTATTGGTTGGTTCATTCAGTCTACTTTTGTTCATGCACTCTAGCTGCTGTTTTGCTCTTTCTATCGCACTATTCAACAACGCGATCTCACTCAATGCATCTATCTCATCTTTTTTGTTCTCTGAGAAACCATTTATACTATCATTCACACTTTCTACATTCACACTCTCACAATTTTCATGTACAACCTTGCCGTTTCTTGTCATATCCCTATTTCCTTCATTCTGAAGGTTGACAAAAATATCACACTCACGATCCGAAATACACTTCAATTCCGCATTCTCCCTACATTTTTTACACACATTCAATCCTTTATTATCATCTAACCACACTCCGACCGCACTCCGCAAAGCGTACATTTCACAGCTAGTACACTGACTCATTTCTTTTATGCTACCGTTCTTTGATAACGATGGCGAACCTTCATTACTGGCCGCCATTTTCCTTCGCACAGGTGCCATACTTATCTGTAACGTGTTTTGTCAAATTATACGTTATAACACACCAAAAATAGACGCACTAAAATACGCAAGGCAAACAAAACAAAACTACACAATATTAAGTAATTTGTATCGATAACTGAAAATGATACTTATCTTATCTGGAGCTTGCACGAACACTACTCATTACGAATTCTTCTAGCGGCGACTTCCCGACATAGATTATGTTATAAAACACTTTAGTACACTAACCACGTTAATAAAGCTCCAATAATATACCAAAATTAAACACTCAAGTCCATTAAATTGAATCCAAAACACCAATAAATCAACAAAAAACACAAATCTCTCAGGAGCTCTCCAATAGCACGTCCGTTCACCAGCTAGCCTCGACACCAATCCATTTTTATCCAGTTGCATCCATTTTTACTGCAGAGATATTGTTAGCTTAATTTAATTGATGCTCTTGCAATTATTCTTCTTAACCAGAGGGCTCTCGTACTGTAGATTAACTTCAGAGCTCCTTCAGAAATGATCCCATAATTAGTGATGCATTAATGGGCTCCAAAGAGCAATAGACAAGTTTGATGGACGCTCAGTAATGGTATGGGTTTTTTTTTTTTTGGTCCAAAATCCAAAACCATGACATATGATGGCTACCTGAGCATCCTGCACAACTTCATGCTTCAGATGCTGTGCAAGTAATTTGGCAGTGACCATTGCATGTTTCAGCCTGACAATGCTCCATTCCATACTGCACTACTAGTCTGAGACTGGTTTTCACAAAACAACGATGTGTTGGACTGGCCAGTTCAAAATCCAGACCTCAACCCCATCAAACATCTCTGGAAAGAATTAGAACTCCATTTGCTCCAAACTCATTTTCTGACCACAAATGGTATCGAAATACTTTTGTCAACACAGCGTATGATGTTAATGTGGTGGTTTGGGGGAGGCATCTTGTTGGGTGGATGTACCAACCTACATGTGCTTCCTAGCAGAACTATGAATGTTGCAACTTATAGAGGTGCGGTCCTGAACTTTTATGTTCGTCTTTATGCTGATGCAATATAGGGGAGAGATTTATCCAACAACACGATAGTGCTCATCTTTATTGTGTAAAGCACATGGACCGATATCTTCAAGAAGACTATTCTATGTATTAATTATCCAGCCAGATCTACTGACCTTATTCCTATTGAGAATGTCGGTGATGCTGAACAGGATTAAGATGTGTTTGCTGCTCTCATCCCCCCCCCCTCTAAAAATCATTGAGAGACTTAGAAGAGCTTTGGGAGCAATGATACTTATTACCAACTGAGCTTCTCGACACCATTATAAACTATAACATCATTGTGAGCACTGTATTACTGTAAGGGAAACACCATTTTTTTACTGAGGCACTCTGACAATCTCATCGCGACTGTCTTCATGTACCTATTTGTTACTTAATTAAACTCATTTACAGTATGTGGTTGTTTCTTTCAAATCTCATATCATACAGCTTTTCACCAAATTGCATAAATATTCATTATACAGTTTTTGAGTTATCATGAAACCCTTTTTATGACTGGTTTTTCCAGGTTAGTCGATTTCTGGCATTACAAGTGGGTTTTTTCCTCACAGAAAATCAGGATTTTCGTCTCGTAAACTCAAGAAAATCTACTGTAAAACCCACACAATTTTCAGACAGTAAACAGTCTTAGGATTACGGACCACAAGTCACCTGTCTTCATCGGATGCTATGTATAATTAGTGATCGTCTTGAGCCAGCTATTTCTGATTGGCTACTAGTGGAGATTCAACCTCCCAATCAATCTGCAAAGACGTTAGATAGGGCTAAAGCAGCTTCGTCTACTCTCTATATGCAAATTAAAGGCATTAGCTAAACTGATTTGATTTTGGTGATTTTTGTTCCTTAATTTATGGATACCAGTGTATATTGTAAACTCCTCAATAATTGCATGGTTAATTCAAGCTAACCTCTACTTACGAAAAATTCGTATTTACAAACAAAGCATGCACTAATAAATTGCGATACGAATTCATTTCACGAAAGTGGAACCCCACCCTTACAAACATTTTGTATTGCTTGAAGTTCACCGATATTTTATGATATTTTCTTCTACCCATCCATCTTTCTAGGGTCTGCTAGACCTCCATTAATGTAATAAAGGAAGAGCGGTGCACTAGCTACATTACTTCCCCATAGAGGCTATGGCGAATTAATGCAGCCAGTGTACCTCTTCTGCTGCAATACCACAAGATGTGTGTTCACAGAAATGATTTGATGTTTTGAAGGAACAAAAAATCCGGCTTTCCAGGAACAAAATCCTTTTACCTCCATAGGAAACCTGCTAACTCCTGGCGTAACAGACGAGATTCGAAGCGGTCATTCCAACAAAGGCTTTTAGGTTGTTATGATGTGCAAGGGAAATATGAAACTACAGTGGGCTTTATTAATATATTGGGTGTTTCTTGGATTAATTTATTAGTATGTTACTGAAGTTTTAATGCACATATGTAATAGCGCATTTAGTAACATAATTTAAAAAATATTGTTAGTTATGGGGTTGTGAGTCAGGAGTAGATTTTTTGCATGGAGAGTGATGGGTATTGGAATGCATTCATGATTTGTGCATGTGAGAGTGGGACCTCTCACGATGAGTCTTTTGACTCCATGGAGGTCTGTTGATAATAATGATAATTAAGAATGGCACTGAAAACTTGACACAACAGGTGGTGTCAATAGCACATATTAAAGTAGTTACTACTGATAACGTTTTTCCCAATTATCAGAAACGTTGCAGCAGTGCAGATGATATAACCGAGGATCTGACTTAAGAAATATCCCGATTAAAAAAATATACAGTAATCCCTCGATTAATGCGCCATTTTTTTTTCGATACCCAAATTCGATTAGTGCGCTTATATATATACATCTTAAAAATAAATGTTATAGATTTAAAAAATTTTCTTGAGTTGTTTATTATTACACGTCGGAAAATTAACTTCTCTTTTATGGTCATTGTAGTTTTTAAATTGATAACTATTTTGCTAGTATAACAGTTGGGAAATTTTATCTATAAAGCACGTGATTTCGCGTGTTAGCAACTAATTCGTACATCCTTCATTTCTTTCTCTTTTTCAATAACGCTCAAGAGTTAATTAAATCTCATTCTGAAGAATTGAGTGATTCCAACATGCTAAATTTAGATGCACAGCAGGAAAACCCCGAAGAATATAAAGAAAATTTAATCACTGATAGTCAGCCAAGAGATTTAACAGAAACAATTTGAAAATATTTTTCGTACAATCGAAGTTTTTAAGCAGCAATGCTTAGAGGCTGATCCTCATGAAGAGAGCAGTGAAATTTACAGAAGAGGCAATAGAGCCATACCGCAGGTTGTGTGAGAAAAAAAAAAAAAAAAACATGCCCTCCTCAGTTCTTTGTTAAGAAGTAGAATAATAAAATTTATATTCTGAATGTTTTGTCTTTCAGCTTCATGGTTTTCCTTTAACTAGGCCCTGAGACATACCTTAATTCTTTTATAAAAAAAATTAAGGTTCAAAAAAGAAATTTGAGGAACGAATTATACTTTTTCCCATAGATTATTATATTCGATTACTGCGCCTGTTTTAAAGAACGCATTATGCGCACTGATCGAGGGATTGCTGTATATATTATAAAATCAACCAGAGAATTAGAAAAAGTGGAGACGATTTGATGGAAGCCAGACAAGATAAGAAAAATGATCAGAACAAGAAGCAGCAGGAAAGCACTGGTAATAATAAGAAAAAAAAATAATAAAAATTAAATACCAAGGCGATTCAATACTAAAATTTGCGCTTGCCGATGGAGTTACTACCAGCTTCCCAGGGGCGAAAATTAAAGGTAAAACAAATATAATACAAAAACAGAAAAGAGAAATAAGAGAGATGGTAGTTCCTGTTGGAACTAACAATTTAAATAGCTACAAATATACTGCGAGAGAGGATATGAAAGATCTGCTGGAAGAAGTGAGAGGAAAAAAAGTGAAAGTAAAAATGTTAGGTTTGTTACTGATATGCGACTGTACCAAGTCAAGGAGTGCATAGCAAATGATTCAATGTGCAGGCTGGGTAGAAGAAATGGATTGCGAGTTTTTAGATGTGTAGAGTGCACTTCATGGCAGAAAAGGATTGCATATGAGGGACAGCCTGCACATTAATGGCTTTGGCATCAGGAGGTGGAAAAAAATTGCTTATTGGGATAAGACCTATTAAGATCTGTGTCATGGAAAGTAGATCGTCAAGGGCAAGGGAATGGGGAAAATGTGTGTGAAAGTTCAGCTATGTACGCAAATGTGATAAAGATATGAATAGAATTGAACATGGTTATGCAGCTGGGGAATTGGTGGAAATGCACGCTTTAGTTTCGGGCCTTTTGAAAGTTTCTGCGGAAGGAAAAGACACAGTTGTACAAAAGGCCAAGCAGATTATATATCTAAATATATGAAAATGCCAAGTGGTAATTTGTTGTGTTTATATACAAATGCCAGAAGCATCAGGAATAAAATGGTTTAATTTGTTGCTTTACTGAATATCTTGTGGCCTAAGATTGTTGGCATTAATGAAACCTGATTATCAGAATCAGATATTTTAACTGAGATCGAGTGTAAATGGTACAGTATTTTTAGGAGTGACAAAAGAGTTAAGAGGCGGGGGGGGGGATACTACTAATGATATCAGACGACTTGAGTCAAGTTATAGTAGAAACGCATGCAAGCAAAAAAAAAAAAAAAGAGAGAGAGAGATAATTCCCCATGTAACTGACTAAAGTTATCTGGTGTGATGGGTCATTGCTACAGATCTCATGAAGTTTTCAGGAACGATGAAATGCATCGCCAAATTAGCTTCATGAGTACTAAACGAATGATCATTATAGATGAATTTAATTATCCAAACACTGATTTGGTAGAAGAAAAATCTCATGATAAGAATGAATCAGAATTTACTGAGTTTTGCTAGGGAAAATGAAGCAAGTGTCTCAAGCAGCATGTGAAAGAAGAAACTTGATTCGATTCGATTTGGGCATCAGAAAGGGTCTCTGTTAAATATATGATTATTTTACTGCCAGTTGGTGACAGTGATCATGCTATACTTTCCTGAAGAGTAACTACCGTATTTTTCGGACCATAAGACGCACCTTTTTACATAGAAAAATCGACTGAAAATGTGTCTTATGGTACGAAGGTAACATTAAAATACGAATCTTTACACTGTACCGAAATTCAATTACTGGCACATTATGTTAATAAAATTAGTAAGTATGCCACTGAAGACAGGTACCTAAGTTATCTCGCTGCATGTGGATGAATCACCGATTTTGAGCGTCAATAGTCATTAGTGTGTAAACATATGCGCTTTTGTACGGTTCATTTGAATTATTTTTTATAAGTCGTTAAAATTTTTATCTTAAAATTAGAAAAAATTAGTGTAAAACAAAACTTTCATATAACGTGAATTATAAATTAAATGTGATAAATTATGCAAAACAATATGGAAACAGAACAGCAGAAAGACATTTTGATCCACCACCAATAGAAAAAATGGTTCGTGAGTGGAGAAAACAAGAGGAACAATTAAAACTGCTATGTAAACACAAGAAAACATTCCGTTCGCACCTAGAAAAATGGCCAGAATTAGAAGTACAAATGAAAAATTGGGTAACAAATCATCGAAACATGGGAATTTGTTTCTACGAAAATGATCATTTTTGAAGCAAAACAATGGGCAACTGCTAATGGGATTTTAGATTTTACCGGATCACCGTCTTGGTGCTTTAGATTTATGAAAAGACATGAGTTATGCATGCGTACAAAAACCACTCTAGTCCATAAAATGCCGGCTGACTATGAAGCTAAAATTATAGAATTCCATAATTTGTCATATCAGCAAGAAGTGCCTCTTTTGATGTTCCTTCAAATCGGACAGTAGATTCAAAAGGCACCAAATCAATAGTGATCAAAACAACGGGTCACGAAAAAACTCGCTACACTGTAGTGAGTTTTTCCGTAGCTTGTTGGGTGGATGGAACAAAACTACCCCCCCCCCCCGATGTTAATCTTCAAGAGAAAAACGTTACCGAGAGATGAAATTCCTCGTGGCATTATTATCCACATTCGAGATAAAGGCTGGATGGACGAAACAGGAATGAAATTATGGTTACAAAAGATAAGGGCAAAACGTCCGGGTGCGTTGTTTAAAAAGCCTGCGATGTTAGTGTGGGATCGTGGATAAAACAGAATCAACAAAGAAGCTAATTCTGTATTCAAGAAATGAATACAGAATTAGCAGCCATTCCTGGAGGCTTTACAAGTCAATTACAACCTTTGGATCTATTAATAAACCATTCAAAAATGTTATGCGGGAAGAGTGAAACAAATGGATGTCAAAGCCAAATCACAATGTTACATCAACAGGACGTATGAAACGGCCAACAATTTCAGAAGCATGTACCTGGGTGAAAAATTCATGGGAAGCTGTGAAAGAAGAGACGATCATAAAGTCATTTAAGAAATGCGGGATAAGTAATGCGATGGGTGGTACCGAAGATGACGCAGTTTTTGAAGGGAGTGACAATAATAGTTCAGACGAAAGTAATACGAACGGTGACATTAACGAGACGAGTGATAGTACCGAGAGTGAAAATGAACTGAATATTACTAATACGAATGATTGTAACAATAAATAAAAATTAAGTAAGAATTTGTAAATATCTTTAGATAATAATTTTTTTTTTTTTCTAAAAATCGTCTCATAAATTTGGGGGATCTTATCGTCTGAAAAATACGGTAATTATATTGATGGTCCAATTAGGATAGATTACATGCCGAAGTACAAAGCTGAAAATCATGACCAATTAGAATTAGGGGATTACGAAGACAGATTGCGAGTATGTGGATTACAGACTCTGGTTAACACGAGAAAGAGGGGTGATATGCTAGAGGTCTGTAAACTTTTGAATGGGTGTTAAGGCATTTCAAATGATGAAATTTTTCATTATATGGAAGGAAGGGAGAGAACACGGGTTAAGAGCTAAGTTTATCTCCCTGAGAGCAGTGAGCGAGTGGAATAATTTGCCCTTACGGGTAGTGAATGCATCTAGTGTAAATGAATTTAAGGGAAGGTATGATAGCTGGGTTGGGTAATTTACAGCCTCCCTCAATGAGTCCTTGACTCCCTGGAGGTCTCAGATAATAATAAAACAATCTTTGATCCCCTATTGTATCAGTTACTAAATGGCAAAAATATCAGCAATGCATTAGAATAAGTGCTTAAATGAGGCAGTATCTGAATGTAAATAGGGTGGGAGTGAAATGAATGTGCCACCTTATTAAGTAAGAATTCCATAAGAAGAAAATCATGTGGAAGAATAATAATGGGAAAAAAAGTGAGAGGTGCTTGAAATATATAAAGTGCAGGCCAGAAAAATAATGGGTATTGTGCAGAGCTAAATCGGATTATGAAAATAAACTGGCTAAATCAAAAAGAATTTTACCATTGTGTGGCAAGTAGAAGAAAGAATGAATGGGATAGAATACCTTTACTGAATGCAGCTTTACTCTAGTGTCAGAAATAAATGAGGCTTGTTCAAGTAATAAGCACTCACTTAGCTAAGATATATCAACCAGGACACGAAACATGGTACAAAGTGCTACACTGCATGAAGAACTACGAGAGAGAGAGGTGCATGAGAATCAGGATTAAAAGCATTTTGTATAAGCTACATAGTAGGAATTCGGCAATAGGGACACATAGAATATCAACATGTTCAGCCAAATTAGCTATGCCTTTGACATGTTTGTATAACTTCAGTCTCAGCTCAGGAAAGATACCACAGGATTATAAATTATAATTAAAAATGTATAAAAAGATAATTTCTGAGGAAAATGGAATAAACCGATGGCTTCAATGTCAGGATCATATTAAAATTGAAGATATTAGATTAGAAAGGAACTCGACATTATTAGCATTCAAGAATATGTCAGCAGAGATAATCTAAAGTGGTATGGCCACTTACATAGAATCGCTGAAGAAAGATTAGCAAAACAGGTGTTTGATGTCAAGATGGCAGGAAAGAGATCCAGAGCAAGACCAAGGTCTAGGTGGACTGATCCAGTCAGAAGTAGTTTAGAAGCACAAAATGTTAGATGACAATATTGGAGTGCTAACAGTAGATTGATTTGGAGGAAAATTGTTTGATAGGAGATTAATAATGTAAAGTTAATCATGTTATCAGGAAATTGAATTATGATGATAAAAAGATAATGTATGATAGTCCATTGCACAAATGTGGTGTAAAAGTCGATGTATCTAACTAAAAACCTATCAGTATCTCTGGTGTGGTGATGAAGATTTTAGAGAAATTCATAAGAACTCACATGCAGAAATGCAGACAAGTCATACTCTGCAACGGATAGCAACATAGTCTCACTAAAGGAAAGGCATGCTATAGCAATTTGCTCATATTCTATATCAGTGTCATGGGCAAATGGCTTGAAAATAATGGAGAAACCATCAATAGCTAACTTTGCAACTTAGAGGTTTGCCTTTTAGTTTGTGATTAATATGACTTGAACCTAAAAAGTGACTTGAACCAAGCCATGTAAATTGACCTCTCAAAGGCGTTCAGGTCTGGTCAATAGGTCTCGTTTCCAAGCTACCATATTGATGTCTTTCCACAACCTGTAACTAAGTATCCAGTTTGCTGTTCATTCATTCACTGCACGTCATGGTGAATGATTTCCTTTCCTCAACTTCATCAATGTCCACAAGGATCTGCTTCCCACCCTTCCTTCGTTATATTAGTGACTTCCTCTAACTTCAAATTCTATTTATAATATTGTCGGTTTGTCAAAACAAAGTTCTTTCATCACTCCAAGCCTCAAGTTCCTCTTTAAGTGCAGTGGAGATAATCCTTTGAACTTCATTGCCAAAACAGTTATCTTATTCTCTTAAGAAAAATCTCACTTTACTCCCTCATACTTCATAATATTCAGATCCCCAACAAATTAGATCTCATCTCATGCTGGCTAACACTGAAATATTTTATCCTCTTCCAGTGATGCTTCTCACCAGTATAAAACTCCAAACACCATACAAATCCCAAATCCAACCCAATAGTTTTAACATTGGCTAGTGCACAGAAACAATAATGCTTGATGCTATCTAAAAGAAGGCAATCTGCTTGATTATCTTTCTTGCAGACTGTCCAATCACTTTCACATACATGCTTGTTTCTGTATTGGCATTTTCATGGGCACTAAACTGAACTGGCTGCCACCATTCTTTCTTTCGTCTAAACATGCAAAAATGAGAAGCTGCTTAATATTAACACACCATTCAAACATATTGGAATATTTTTCATCTCTCTTTCATTCCATCTACCTCGGTTCTTTGAAATGTTCTATGCTTCCCCAAAGGCATACCTCCAGCCGTTTAACAAGCACAATATATCTTTTTTTTACCTTATATATTAAAAATTTAACTGAGTACAAGTAACATGTTTCATAATGATTCAAGATGCAGGTTGCAAAGATATGCAATAATTTTGACTGGAGATGCAATTTATATCAGATGTATGTTTGCATTTGAATAGGTTTGGTATTAACAAATAGAGAGTATGATGATTAGCAAAAGCAAAGATTCAGAGAATGAATTATTTGGATGGAAGCTCAACAAATTTTGACTCAATAATAATAGATCAGTGAATGCAGCAGCACTTAGACTATGGGCAAAAGTTGCTTGAGACAAATTCACTGATATGCAAGCACATCAGTGAAAATTGTGTTCACTATAAATAGGAAATGTACATTTTGATGGTTCTAACTGAATAAGATACCTAAAAGTGTGAAGTATTGGATTCAATAACAGATGTATAAGGCATAAATGAGAGGAAATGCATAGTAATAGAAAACATGAGATTCAAGCTCAATAACTGCAGAGTTATTTTTGCAGTTGGAAGTTTGCAATTTAATACATATAATTGAATGTTATTGTAATCCTGAGATACAAAAGGATCCCCTCCCAGTTTCCAAAAGTTATGAATCAATGGACTAAATTACAAACCATTAGCACAGTGTAGGACAAGTAGTTAATAAGATAGATGAAACTATTGATCCCTGAATTTAAATTCCCATTTCTCCTTTCCCATTGTGTGATGGACTCAATGGCCAAGACATACATGTCACAGAATGAATCTGCTAATGCCTTCTATTCCCTTATGGGAAAGACAATGCCATTCAGGTCCTGTCTAAATTTTGGAGAGTGAATGGCAGTTGTCTATCAGCCAATCAAAAATAGCTGGCCCAAGACTATCATTAATTTTAAACGGCATACAGTGAAGAGATGACAGAGAAGTGCTGCCAAGTAGTGGTCCCCAAACCAATATGTTGTCTGAAATAGTGTGGGAATGTCAAAAGATTAATACCATTCATTAAGAACAGCTAGGAGACAGAGACAAAGAGAGAGAGAGAAATCATTTTTATTGATTTGCTTTTTGTTACATTTCAGTCAGTATGGTACAAAACTTAGTATCACGAATTTTGTATAAACAGCAGAAACACACTCCTCTATTTAAAAAAAAAAAAAGAAAGAACAAAAAGGTGTAACTACATCATATGTACACATTTTAAGGTCACACAAAACATAAGTACATTGTACTCGACAGTTTTCATACCAAATTTTTTTTGAATTCAGTAGTCTGTTGACAGAAATTGCAAGGGGACACTTGCCTCGGGACTTTGTTTAGGGCCATTAAATTGGCCCTAGTTTTTTTAGGGGCCCCCCAGCTAGAGCCTCATATGCCTGTGCATAAGTATGGCTCTGCACTTGCTAATAATTATTCTATAAAGCTTAAAAATATCATTTTCACTTAAGTGTTCATTTTTAATTAATGGGACAGAATGTGTAATCTTGACTAACATTTCAAGCATTATTTGCTAATAATAAAAAAAAAAAAAAAAAATATATATATATATATATATATATATATATATAAACGATTTTATAAAACCTGATTGTAACCTAAATCAAAGGACTCAAATAATTCTGCTTCAGTGCACAAATTTACATATATTCAGGTCTACTGAAAAGCAATTAAAACCAGAAATATTAATAAAAGCAATTTGCTGTTAAGTATAACATACTAATGGCTTGATCTTTTATTCTGACATCTTTGGACCTTACAGGCTAGTAAACAATATTTATTTGCCAGTATAAATTAGCTATTACGTTGCTATTCAGCATATTTTATTGTATTCCCATTTACAGTATATGCACCAATTAATCAACAATTATCTTCTTGAGCAGGGATAAGAGTTAGTTAATAAGTCATTGTCATGCTTGTTTAATGGCAACACCAAAAGCAAATATTTTATGCCATGAAAGTAGTTTACTCACATTTTTCAGTAACAGTAGCAGATTTTGGAGTCAAATTTTTAATAAACATTCCGACAAAGCTTACAGAATTTCAATATTCAGTTTTTAAAATATGTAATGCTATGTGAGGAATTAAAAAAAAAATTTTGCTTAAAATCAAGTAACAAAGGCTAGCCTAGTAAAGTTAGCAGTCAAAGCTAAATAGATATTAAACCTGTACCTAGATATTAAACTAGTAATATTTTAAACAACCATATCACTAAAAGCAAGTAATATTTCAAACTATGAGTTTCCTACATTTAAAAATCTCCAATAAACTCCCCTACTAATATTTCAAACTCACGAATTTCATCCATAAACTCCCCTAATTGAGCTAAAAAAAGTTCATTTGTCTGACTTAGTCTTTGTGCATTTTTAATGCAATTAAATTCTAAACCACTGATAATATGAAGTTGTAACTCGAAGTTTCACACAATAATTTTTTTATTATCTTTTTTACATAATCCACATGTATAAAGGGAAAGCGGTAAAGTGGTATAAACATTCTGTATTATATCTACAGTAAGAATGCATTGAATTTCTATGAAGGATGCAGCTTGGATACAGAACTATTAAAATAGTTCCAACAGGTGTAATAGCTTTTAACTATTAAAATACATACACATTTTAAATCTTCACTGCCATGCAATTCTTCACAATCTCATGCTACCTCCAGATGATCCATATACAAAATACCAAGTTTCTTTTTCTTTTTTTTTTTCTTTTTTTGAATGAGTTGGAGGGCTATGAACAGGACAGATACATACATTAGTGTAGGCTTACTATTTATACAAGGTACAATTTTATGTGGGAGAGGTCCTATCTAAACCTCCAATGTATAGCAATCTATCTCAAAGTTTACTTCATTTAACAAGCAGCAGATAGCTAGTCAATATGCTGCAGTTTTCCTCATGACTCATTAAATATTGGTAGTATTTCAAACCTATTAATCGCAGAAAATGACAGCTAGTAATCAGATATGTCATCAGTATATGAACTAAATTACTGTACCTCCACAATTTTCATTGAAACTTATAAGAATTTTGTGAATACTTAAAAAAAAAAATTCATTGCCAATTACAAAACCACATCTAACCACTTGTTAAAAAAAACTTATCTAGAGGATTCCATTTTACTGAAAGCAAATTAATATGAAATCAGTAACACTTTTAAGTAAAGAGTTTTTTGGTTGATTTACAATATTAAGATAACATTTGAAAAAAAAGTGGTGTGTGTGTGTGTGTTTAACAAAGATAATGCATTAACATATGAGGGGCATTCTAAAATTAATGCCTTCATTGTAATAGCTCCTTATCCAAAAGATATGCGAGTGAAATAAATAATAATAATAATAATAATAAAATAAATAAATAAATAAAGTTTTAAGTATACTCTTCATATTCTATTTCACAAGACAATCTCCATCCCTTTCAATACATTTTCTCCAGCTTAAGTTTTCAAAGCCATTGAAGTGGCTTTTCAATGGCTTTGAAATTTTCAATTTAGGAAAGTTCGATGTTGCCTAGGCTGGATAGAAAGGATATCCCACAACTTGATTCACTTCAAAAGTTACCTGGAAGTTGTAGAACAGGGTTGCCAGATTGGCCATTTCATGGCCAAATTTCAAAAATTTGGCACTTTTTTGAACTCTGTGGCCATGAAAAAATCAGTTTTGGCCATTTATGCAAATGTGGCTACTAATTTGGCCATTTTTACAAAGATTTCAAATCATATGCATTATTTACTTAGTTTAATATTGTTGTCGCATTGTAAGGCTAGCTGTTGGTACCCCTTTACATGGCGTTTGGTTAGTGGTGACGTGCTTGATGTAAATTGACTGTTACTGAAAATGTTTGTTCGATGACATCATAATGAGCCTTTGGTATGGCTTATAGTTTGTTACTATGACGCCCTCAATAACACCAAGCATCTTGAGGTTCATTCTGTACTTGTATAAAACAAATACACAAAGCTCCCGCTCACTATTGTTGCTATAAACTTGATCCAGTTCTGTTAATAAATACACCAAACACGATGCAGCTTCGTTTTGTACTCGTATAAAACACGTACGCAACAGCCATACCAGCTTGGGTCCATGTCTGTTTTGATCGTTAGTTATGGCGTAGACTTTGTGTTGCAAGTGTTGTTCCGTTGCATGATATCAGGCATTTGGTGCTCTTTGGTGATAGTTCTATCTCATAAGCTTTTATACTGGAATATTTTGCATAAACTTTACCCGCATTGTGACAATATGCAAGTAATATGTTCAATTTCATAAGAATGGTAATTAAGTGATTTTAGTATAATTAATGAATAATTTTTTTAATATCGTTTATAAACTCGATCTTTATCTTGCTTATATTTTTGTTATTTTCCCTTTACCAGATTGGTGTTTGCGGTGCCAGATTAGTATTTGTACTACAAATTTTGTAGTACTATTATCTATAATTTGTTTTTTGTTTCTTCATTTTCTGAATTGAGATATTTTGTTTTTTTCAAGCCCTTTAAAATGCCTAAGTAGAAAAGTGATAATAGAGGTGGAAGAAAATATAAAAAAGAGTGGGAAGTAAAATATTTGTGACTGAAATCTTCTGATGATGGACAACATGCATATTGCACGTATTGCAAAACTAATGTGCTGCCAAAACTTTATAACTTATCTGTTCACGAAAAATCAAAGAAACACCAATATAAATCTCCCAGTACATCACAAACAACTCTAGATAAAGTTATCAAATCGTCCATGAATGACCAGGAAAAACAAGCAGAAAGAGAACTTAGCCTTGCAATAACATGTCATTCCTCAATTCGTGCTTTAGATCATATAGGTGAAGTAGTTAAGAAACATTGCCAAAATAGTGTTCTTGGTGGCATTAAACTGCACAGAACCAAATGTATTGCAATTATAGAAAATGTAATTGCTGCTTCATTGAAAGAGCAACTGAAGCATGATTTAGAAGATAAAAAGTATGTATTACTAGTAGATGAATCTACAGATATTGCAATACAAAAGCATTTGTGCATAGTTCTTAGATTTTTTTGCAATGAAACAAATAAAATTCAGCTTTCTTGGGTCTTATACCTGTTATAGAGACAACAGCGAAGGTGTTATTTAATAAAATTTCAGAAGTGTTAGCTTCATATAATCAAACTCTTAAGAACTTTATTGGGTTTGCTAGTGATGGTGCTGTTGCTATGGTTGGAAGTAACAATTCCCTGTGGACTAGGATTAGAAATGAAAATCCAAACTGTATTCAAATGAAGTGCATTTGCCACTCTCTGGCAATTTGTATACAGTATGCATTTTCAAAGCTGCCATCCAATGTTGGATTCGTTTTGATTGAAATTCCTTCATGGTTTCCAAATAGCAATATGAGAGGAGATTTTAAGGCTCTTTTTAAAGTGATGAATTCAGAAGTTGAAGATGACCAGGAACGAGATGCACCCCTTCCATTTATGAAATTGTTCAAGACAAGGTGGTTAGTGAGAGGTAAAGTCTTCAATAATATACTGCTAAATTGGGAAGAATTAATTGCCTACTTCACCGGCTGTGAACAATCTGGAGGTCAGGATACAAGGTATAAGGCATGGTTGATAAAAGAGATGTTACAAGATAGGATGAATTATTTTTACTTTGTATTTGCTACTCCCATTGTTAAAGAGTTCGAAAGGCTTAATGTTTTGTTCCAGCAAACCTATGCTGATCCTTACAATCTTGCCAAAGAACTGTGCACGCACGCACACAGATAGTCTTTATCAAAGGCTGTACAACGAAGATGGAACATGCAAAATAGTATAAAATGTAGAATTACATTTGATCAAGAAATTAGGACATACTTGATCAGCTTTAGCACTTCTCCTAATATGGAACAAGAAAATAATAAAATAAAGTCTGTGAAATTTAGGTGCCAAGCCATGCTTCAAGAATCATTGAATCAAATGAACAAGTGGCTCCCTGAGCCAGCTGATATATTTAAAGGTCTGTCACTTTTAAATCCTACTGTTATTCTAAGCCAAACAGAAAAGGGAAAATTTTCTGATCTGCCATTTTTCCACCTAATAAACGATGTTGATGTAGTCAAAGACCAATACAGAAAAATTAGTCTTGTTGCGTGGAATGAAGAAGAAAACTTCAAACAAGATGGAATCCCTAAGGAAGCTTTAGAATTTTGGCAAGCAATATCCAAACAAGATAATTTTAAAGAACTGAAGAATTATTATCTAACATGCCTTATCGTGCCAGCAAGTAATGCAATAGTTGAATGGATTTTTTCTTATGTAACATCTATCAAAACTAAACCCAGAAACAGGATGCAAATTAAAACTGCTGGATTCAATTGTAAGAATTTTCATTCTTAAGTGATAACAATATGTGCTGCCAAAACTTTAAATGTACTCCCGAAATGCTACAAATGCATAACAGCAAAACCCTTTATGACTCGACTGCAGAAAAAGAAGAACAAGATATTCAATATCTTGAGGAAGTGCTGTCAAATTAACAGCTGAGTTTCACTGTAAGTATTTTAAGTTTACTTAAAAGTATTTTTGATGATACGTAATCGAACATATAGGCATAATTTATGCACACTTAATTATTTGTATGTTAATTCACACAATTCAATCATTCTATATCTTTGGCCATATTTTTGGCCTAATACTTTTCCAAAGTGGCCATTTTTGGCCATAAGCTGTTGTGTTCATCTGGCAACCCTGTTGTAGAACAATCTTTCTACAACCTGGACTTGGCCACATGAGACCTTTAGTATTTCCTAAAAAGACATTTCAAGGGTATTCACTTTGAAAATGATGAACAAGTCAAAACACAGGTGAGAAAATGATTCTGAACATAACCCAAAGAGTTTTTTCACTACAACATCATTAAAAAACTTGTTACATAATAGAGAAAACATATTGAAAGGGAGATGTGATGAGAAAGTATATGAAAATAAAGTAGACATCAAGTTATTTTTTCTCACCCTACATCTATTTTGGGTGTGACTATCATAATAAAGGCATTACTTTTGGAATGGCCTCTTACGTAATACTAACAACTACAGTAAATCTCTGAATTATCCAGTCACAATGGTAATCAAATATTAGTTAAGTGAAGGTGTGGCTAAATGTAGAGCAGTCAGCTAATGTGCTAACCTATTCAAAAATTAGATAACTGAAAGTATTTGGTTGTTTGAGGGATTAATACCAAGGTAATTTAAATCACCAAGTGTAATATAAGCAATTAAGAAAGAGTATTACCTAAACTACCATTAAATATTCTGAAAACATGAAGAAAAATTGATATTTACAGAAATGAGTTAAAAGATTTTCTCAGAAGATTGAATAATATAAAACCTATGTTTTTATCCTGTTATACTTTTGGCATCTTTACTAGGACAGTTTTAAGGTTCATATACTACTAAAACCTCCCAAAAGTGAATTATTTAGACCTCAACAAATTTATCACTCAACACCATTACATAACTCAATTTCAGATGTTTAACAGGCTGGCATTAATAAGCAGTCTGCTGATTCAGAATTTTCTAAGTTGAATATTACTATAATTTCATTCTAATCATCATGACTAGTGCTCTTTTTCCCTGCTCACATTTTCATCTTCAAATTCTTCCTTGATTCACCTTTTACTCTATCTCTCTCTCATCCACATTTTCATCCACAAAAAACATTCCTTTATTCACCTATTAATCTGTCTCTCTCTCAATCTGTAATAAATTTGTTATATAATTTTATTGGTAATGGCTAGCAAACTTACTTCATATGTCAGGCTAAATATAAATACTTATCTACTGCACTGAGACTAAACATTAGAGATGAATGAACACTTATTTTGCCTAATATTGCAGATTCTGAAAAAATAAAATAAATCTGAGTAAAATATAAAATTTCATACAGATAATAAACATATCTGCTTTAAAATGATAGGGGAGAAAAAATAGTATTATAAAATTAAAAAAAAATTTGTGTGTGTGTGTGTGTGTGTGTGTGTGTGTGTGTGTGTGTGTGTGTAAAAGTAAAATTCTACAGAAAGCATATTACTGTTAACTACATTTACAGATTCCTTTATTATCAAGATGTGTATAGGTGTGTCTTCCATATAATAACATTCATGTTTAGATACAACATCTTAATCATAAGTTTCAATTTACATCCAACAACTTCAGTTTGAAAAATGACTTTCAACGTGAAACTGGAAATATTTAGGTGGAAGGGTTGTATCGAACAGCTTTTCACATACAGGACATGGTTCCTGTCTATGTACTTCTCTAAGGTGAGAAACTAGAAAGGCTGTGTTGTCTGAAACAATAGGAATGTCTTCATCACAAATGGGACAGGGTAAACTGAAGACACTAGGAGCTAGTTCTCTGAAAAAAGAAAAGAGCACTGAATTCATTTTACAAAAAATGTTATTGCAAATGTCATGTACACATACCAGCCAATAAATTAGAAACTTTTATTTAATACAGTGGTTTCTGTATAGGCATGCACCAGCCAATAGAGATCCTCTTCAATTCCTTGTGCATAGATTGGTGAGATATGGGTTGGAAACAACCTTCATTAAGTGCTTCATTCAATTGCTACACAGGAAGTTCTGTTTTTGTCCATACAAGCCTTCTCAGATGATGGCAATCTCGTTTATGACAGAATGGCTTAGGACCACAGTTAAGCCTCTTAGACAAGCAATGCAGGTTATTTCTCCACTGATTAAACACCCAGGATATCTCACCTTTTGAGAAACCAGTCAGCTCTGCTGTTTTCAAAATCATGGCTCCAACCAGCCGGGCACCCACAATAAGCCCTTTATCGAACTCTGAAAGTGCCTTTGTTTTCCCCATTGTGATCAACACTACTGACAATTACTGATCAGCAACATTCTTAAATAGTTGTCTAGACCATGTGGTGATGCATGTGACCAAGTATTTTGCATACACACTGCATAAGTGAATTTATGTACATCTGCATAAAGGTCTCTAATTCAGGGGATAGTACATGTACTAAAAAATCTCAAATTGGCAATGAGTCACAATCCTCTCTCTAACATGCAAGTGGCATGAATTTTTCAATACAATACATTTCATCACAATAATTGTGATATCTAGCAATTAAAACATTAAGTAAATGTGGTCATGAAAAACCACAAGGAATAATATTGACTACAGACCATTAAATTATACTTGATAAGAAGTTATACTCTTATTTATTATTTTTATGGCTATATAGCCTACTTTCTTTTAAGAGGTGCCCCTTTTTCACAATGTCACTGGCTTTTTACTCAAATCTTAGGGCATTACTGATGTGTTATAAAAACCAATAGTAATACCCTAAGATTAGAGTAATTGTTTTTATCCTCATTTTATCCATGCATGAATAAATAAGCATTTGCACATAAATTTATTATCACAGCAATACTACTTCAGGACTAGCTATGATATTTCAAATGCAAACTTTTGTTAGTTTAAGCTTGGATAAAATAATAGATGAAAACAAGAATACGATTTCTTGTCAAATATAATGAAATTTTTTCTACAAAAAAACTGCTCTACCTGCAGATCATGAGTTGGAATCTCTACATATCTAATAACTAATAATAAATAATATTAAGCAAACAAGTAAGTAAATGATTGTAAACAATCATTAAAAAAGCATACTTATATAGTAATAACATTATCATAACTGAACCTAAACTTGTTTTAGACATAGGAACTTCATAATTTTGCTTTGTTTAATTTTGTCATTAAAATGATCCAATTATAGCACATTAAAATATTTAAACACAAGTTTAATGATCCTATTTTCCATCTCAGACTGAGATATTGTCAGCATAAAAACATTTAAACTGCACAAAATGCTAAGTGGGAAAAAAAAAAAAAAATATTAAGAGAGACCTCTAGGGAGTCAGGGGAGGCCACATGCTACAAGCACCAGCTATCATACTTATTCTTGAATTCATTCACACTGCTTGCACACACAGCATCCAATGGCAATCAATTCCAATCATGCACCACCCTATGAAACAAAAACTACCCTCACCCCCTTCTTAGAGGCATTCATTCTCAGCTTCCAAGGATGCCCGCTTGTCCTTTCCCCACCCTCCATTAATTGAAAAATTACATCAAATGAAATCTCATATAATCCTTTCAGAAGTTTGTAAGTCTCAATCATATCAGCCCTCTTTCTCCTGTTTGCTAATGTCTGAAGTCTACAAATTCTCAATCTGTATTCATAATCAGTATTCCACAATCCTGATATCATTTTTAACACTCTCTCTCCACCATATCAGAATCACTGTCAGCCCATTTCTGAATGCGATCCCTAACCAATTTTTCCAAAATCTTCACCACCATTTCTGAGATACTGATTGATCAATAGTTGGATACAATGGTCTTTGCACCACCCAAGACTACCTTACATTCTTTCCATTCCTGTGGCATCTTCCCTGTTCTGAGACTCATATTAAACAGCCTGGTCAAAGGAATAGCCAGTTCAGTTAAACACTCTTTTAGCACCCGTGCTGATATTCCATCAGTCCCTATTGCTGAAGTCTTATTCTGGTTGTGCAACAGCTCTAATACCTTCTCTTCATATACCTGATTTTCTTCATTCTGTGAAGAGGTAGCAGTGAACTCAATGTTGCATACACCAGGGTTGATAGCTTTTAGCAAACTGGGCAACATTAGTTGAACAACCTCCTCTGCATCTGTCACTTTCTTACCATCTGCATTTAGAAGAGTTATTCTTTCATATTCATTCTTTCTTTTACTTGCAGAATATTGATAGAATTCTTGTGGGTTTTCTTTAGTTTGCAGAGTCAGTTTCTTTTCATACTTAAACTTAGCTTTCCATACAACAATTGTGACTTTTCTGGCCTGCTGCTTATAATTTTCATAATGGACATCATCCTTATGGGCACGGTATTCCTTCCACATCATCATCATTTTCTTACGAATCTCTTCCTTGATAAGATTACACATCCTACCCTACCCTATTTATTCTTCGAACTCTCGGGACATATTCTGATACTGCATCATTTAAGTATTTTTTCAAATGTCTCATGCACTGCCAATATTCTTCCCATCCAGCAACTGATACCATTGCGCTGGACTCGGTATACTCCTCATTGGTCACAATTTCCTGCTTTGTAGTTCAGCATGTAACCTTTTCTGAATGGAACATTCATAAGCTTAACCACTCTTTGACCTCGAGTCCCTTCTGTTGCATGCTGTTTGAAGAAGTTGTCTCGCAACAGCTCAATAAATTCAGTTTCATTCTTCTTGTGAGGTTTTATTGCTACCCAATCAATATTTGGATAATTAAAGTCTCCCATTATGATTACTCTTTTCGTGCCCATCATCTCTATTCAGTGATGCATTTCTTCATCACTAGAAACCAATCCACCAGGTCTGCAACAATACCCCACTGTGTAATTGATCTTGTTAGATTCCACCTCACACCAGATTGCTTTAAACGCACTGCTACATGAAATACTGTTAATAGTACTATAATCGTATGTCTCTACATTAACTGGATTCAAGTCATCAAATATTATTTAGCAGCACACCCCCATCCTCTCCTATCCTGTCAATCCTTCCTAAAAACACCGTACCCTTTACACTTATTACCAGTTAGTGTGTCTGGTTCTGATAGCCAGGTCTTACTAATGCCTACAATCTGAGGGTCTCAACATACTGACTAAGGCAAACAAACTGTACCCCCCTTTGTTCCTGATACTCCTAGCATTTGTGTATAGATATAATAATCTACCTGCATGTTCTTTTGTATACTCTTGTCTGAGACTGAAAGCCTGATTGAGCTCAGACTGAAAGGCTTTTAGTCTAATTTTTTCCATTCATTGTTTTGTGCAAGTTTGTGTGTTTTTGCAATTATAATATTGCTTCCCTGATGATGTCTCAGTGACCGAGATGGAATACAGGATCATTAAACTTGTGTTTAAATATTTATATGTGCTGTATTCATTTCATTAAACTTTATAATGAGTTCCAACCAGCAAGTAAGTCTAAACAGTCAATGTATTCGGAGCAATTAGAAATTAATTGTTGAGACTAGATTTTTTACTTTAAGTTAAATAGATAAGAAACTTCAGGAATAAAGATTTGTATTTAAGTTTTGTAAATATAATAAAGATATGTGATAAGGTGCCAGGACCTTAGGAGATCCATCTGCCAAATCTGAAAAAAAAAACTGATTTATTCAGCCTAGAATGCATGTGAAGCTGTCTTTTTATGCATTCTAGTTTCATACGAATGTCATGGTAGGACTGTTAGAATATAGAAGTAAATACCACAAAGGTGGCAAAATGTTCTGAAGGTTATTGAAAAATAGTAAAAAGTATAGAAATGGAGGAAAAGGAACCAGAATAATGATGAAGGTGACATAAAAACTGAAGATATTCTGGATGTTTGGAATATTTATGTTATTATTATTATTTTCATGTAAATCCTGCTGAATGGCTGTAAACAGTAATCTAACTCTCCTTAGAGATCAAGATGACTTTTGAGACTTCAGGCCTCCAATAAATGGAACAGTGGTAAAAAAACCCAGGTAACAAAAACAGCTGAAATTATTTTGCAAGATTATTAAATGAAATCAAGAAAAATGCAATCAGAAGTACATATCAATATTTGAGGTAAAGGACAACAGAATCCTGAAATGTGAAAAGGCAGAAGGAGTTGGTTGCTTAGAGGGCAAATATGCTAACAAATCAACAACCCAGACTAGTAGTAACAACCTAATAACCTCCAATTGACAACTCCTTTCTCGCTGAATCACTTCAGCAAATGTCTAACAGATGGCCATGATATTTCCCAATAAGTAAATACAAGGTCCATAAAGCAATTAATTGTGCAGTATCACTGTTTGGAGAACATTTCCAATGAGTGATAACCATCCAAAGAAGAAGTCAATAATAATAATAAATTTCCATTGCTTTTTTTTGAAAAATACGGTTTTTTTAAGATAAATTTTTGTTACTAAAATGACCTTATATTACACATATTCTTCTGTATTTTCTTAAAGTTTAAAAAATATTTAGAAATTTATTTTTTATTAAATAAAAAATATTCTATTACCATATTTCTCGGAGAATAAGCCCTAGCATGATTTTTCAGGATGCTCATAATATAAGCCCTACCCGAAAAATAAGCCACAGTTAAGATAGTCAGCCAGACGGACGCATTTAGTATGTCCATTGCAGCACACAACGGACGTATTGAATTATAAAATTATATTATTAATATATAATTAAATATAAATAAATAATATTATTGACATTAATACTTAAAATAAATTATAATATAAATTATAATTAATTTATAATTTATATAAATGGTAGTATTTGTAAATACCCAAACGGGTGCCTTTGGATGAGAGGCAAATGCCTATGTAAACAGATGAACTCAAAACTTATTGCCGAATGATCAATCAGAGTACAGACACAACACACGAATAACGTGTGCACTTGATAACGAACGGATGTGGTTGTGTCTAATATGAATCTTCATAATTCAATACATCGTGTGTTGTAATGGACGTACTTAATGCACTCGTGTGAAATAAAGAAACGTTTTCTGAATTTTGGTGCCTGCAATTTTTCGTCGCTTTTGTGTGGACCATCATTCTTCACTGTCATCATTTTTGTTACCACTAATGTCTCTTAAGGCTTCAATTAACACTTGATTTAATGGTAGATTTAAAGGGAATATTTTGATCCCCTACAAGCTGAGTGCAAAAAGAAAGACCTATCCCGTCAAGTACAAGAAAGGAATTGTGGAGGACTCCCGAGGCAAGAATATTACGGCTTTCTACAGAGAGAAGAAGTTGGATCTCTGAATGGTCCGAAAATGGCGAGCAGAGTACGATAACCTCAGTCAACAGGTGGACGAGGAAATGCTAAGAAGCACAAGTGTGGATCAGGTCAGCAATCATTATTTCCTGAGCTGGAAGACATCATCTGTGAATGAATTGCTGAAATCATCTGTGAATGAATTGCTGTGAATGAACAGGAGAGCAAAGGCTTTGGTTGTGCACAGGGCTGATATTCAAGCATTTGCCCTTGCAATGGCACAACAGTTAGAAATATCCCCAGAAGAATTCAAAGCATCACAACACTAGCTGGATGGCTTCCTTCAGCGATATGAACTTTCTCTAAGAAGATCAACAACACTGTTCAAGCTGGAAGATACTAAAGTTATTAAATGTGCACTTGCATTCAAGTAATTGTTGATGGCATCGACTTTGCTAAATACCAACTCTCCAACATGATTGCTATGGATGAAACTGCAGTGTTTATGGGCCAAAGATCTCAAACGACAATTGATCAGAAGGGGGTGCCTCGTCAATCTACATTCCCTCCACTGGTTACGAAAGTGCACGTCTTACCTGTATTTTGGCAATTTGTCTGGATGGAAAGAAAGCTGCACCTCTAATCATCACTAAGACCAAGAAAGATAAGAATGAATGTGTTTCAGGCATTTATGTTCTTGAAACCGAAAAAAATTGGTGCACACAAGCAGTTATAAGGAAGTGGGTCGATTTAATGTTGCCATTTGTTTTGCGCGGTGGCCAAAGAGGTCTGCTAGTCCGGGATTCAGCCAGCACTCACCGCGCTAAAGACATGAAGAACTTCCTTGCAGAGAGAAGAATAGATCAAATAATGATTCCTGCAGGAATGACTGCCTATCTCCAGACTCTTGATATTGCAATAAACAAGCCATTCAAGGACCATATGCGCATGGAAATCAATGACTACGTGGAAAATAGAAAGAAGAGAAATCAGCATGGAAACTTTGTGCAGCCTAGCTTGCAAGAGGTCATGACTAGGTGAAGAATTCATGGGATAAAATCACTGACAGCTGTGTTGCAAATGCACTACGGGCAGGCTACATGGATAAGAAGTGCTCATTTAAGGAGAACTCTATTGCTAGACATGAGAGATTGGGGCCAATGGTTCTACAGGAAATGGAGTCGCAAGAAATTCAGGCTGGAATTTGGGATTTTGAGGGTTATGAAGATGTTCCAGAAGAAGATGACATGACTGTATTTGAATAAATGTAGATTGTTGTACATGAAAAAATAAGACATCCCCTGAAAATAAGCCATAATGCATCTTTTGAAGCAAAAAATAATATAAGACTCGGTCTTATTTTGGGGAAATACAGTATATCTGGTCAGCAACTACTTGCCATGGACAAGCACATTTGTTGATCCCTGGATATATCCACGTGCAATGTTCGGCAGAGCTAGCATCCCATTATCTCTCCATTTCTGCTGAACCTACAGCAACAAGAGCAACAGCTGCCATACATACTTTTACAGCTGAACAGCTGACTCACCTGCTACTCCCATTCATCTTTCATTACACTTCAGTTCTGAAGAAAAGCCTTCCCATATGAAGTAATTCCCATGGACAACTTCCAGCTGTTCAAGCAGATCATCAGCAGATTACTTTTTCTCTTGTCCCCAGTTCACACGCTGCATTTAGTTGCTATAGGCCTTAAGGTCTCTTATGGGAGTGGTAGGTTATATAAGTTAAACTCAGAATTATAATTAAGAGGAGAAGTATACAGGAAGATGAGCTGATGTAAAATTAGATTTAAAGAATCACATAAATAACATAAATAGTAATGATATTTATCTTCTATATGAATCTTTTAATGCTATATCATAAAGTGGCATTAAACATTCGACATCAGACAAAATAATTAAAAAAAAACATTGCTTTGTGGTGTTTTTTTTTTCTCCATGAATACACGCAAAACAAAGAGTAAACATATGGAAATAATTGTAATGTTAAGAAAAAATTAATAATACTGACATGAATTTCTGCCATATTTCATAAAATCTGTGAAATTATATACATTATATTAACCACTTTGGCTCCATCATTCATTGCAACCCTTTTTTATAGCCCAATCAAAAAATGCATTTTACTGCATGGTAATGGCACAGCATAAAATAATAAAACTTGAAGACATTATATGCCCATTAATGCTTTTAGAATGTATCCAGATCATTAATATCAAATTTTTCTTTCCAGTTTGTTTCATAGTCATGATGAAATACTGCAACGACTAAAGATACTAGCATCAGGAATGCAGTGAGCAATCTCTGTTAATACTGCTGGCCTTGTTAATCAAGTGGAGAGCATACCTGCTCTTCAACTGACAGGATGAGGATTCACATCCTGCTGCAGGAACAGATGTTTATGAATGTTTCAGGTTGCAGATGAATTTCACTGCCCAGCATGAGACTGCTACCCTGTTATAGGATGAAATGGCTTGGAAAAGTTCCACATTTGCTCTCAGGAGTAGGGTTTCTGGATTAACTAATCCTTACCCCATCCACAGTACTAATAATAATGTACTATATGTTTTACAACCTCCCATGGGTGAGATAAAAAAAAAAAGCTATAAATCTGAAGGATCTCAAAAACGAACAGAATTCATTAAGCTACAATTAAAAATTATTCACTAGAGGAGTATGTCTACATACAACAATATGCAGACATGCTTGCATTCAGAATATTCAATTTTTCAGATTCCAATAGTCAGTATTATCAGAGCAAGAGCAAATGCAAGAAGAAAGAAGCAACATCAGAAACTATGCTAAACATGGCTGCTGTTAATAATGAGAACCAACATATTTTATTAACTGACAAGTTTTCTCCCTGAAAAATGTAACATTCATAAGGATTTTTATAACATCCCATTTCTCTGTAGTAAAACTTCTACAGGGTGTCCCAAAATTCATGCAAGAAGTAATTTTGATAGAAAACACAGTTTTTTTTTAATTAGAAATTGTAATTTCTTATTGATTCATAAAGTATACAGTATAGGGTTATGCATGGAATAGCATATCGGGTAAATGGCCTCCACAGCTTTGCTGGCACATACGCACTCTTTTGTCGAAATTTTCCATGACCATTTTGCATAAATGTGGCTGAATTTCGTTGATACAGCGCTCAATTTCCTCCTTCAAGGCGTGGGTGGTCGTGGGCTTGTTGGCATAAACCTTAGACTTCAAAAAAGTCCAACGCCGTTAAGTCACATGATCTGGGCGGCCAATTCTAATCACCAAAACGGGAAATTACACAACCAGGAAATGATTCATGCAGTAATCGAATTGTTTCTTGGGCTGTATGGCATGTGGCACCGTCTTGTTGAAACCACATGTCGTCCACATCCATATTTTGGAATTTAGGCACAAAAAACTGGATTATCATGTCGCGATAGCGAGCACCATTAACTGTTATTGCCTTACCAGCCGCATTTTCGAAGAAGAATGGACCGATGATGCCCCCAGCCCAAAATCCACACCAAACAGTGACATGTTGTGGATGCATTTGTTTCTCAACAATCACTCGTGGATTTTCTGAACCCCAAATGCGACAATTTTGTCAATTAACGAAGCCATCAAGATGAAAATGAGCCTCATCGCTGAAAATGATTTTGTTCGAAAAATAAGCATCCACTTGTTGTTGTTCCATAATCCATTCAACAAACTCTCTTCGCTGTGTGTGGTCAGTAAGCTTCAGTTCTTGAGTCAATTGAACTTTGTAAGCATAAAGATACAAATCTTTCATGAGAATACACTGTAGAGAGCCTCTCGAAATGCCCAATTCAAGACCACGGTGCCGAATTGATGTTCCTGGACTCTGAGCAATGCTCTCACGAAATGCTTCGATGTTTTCTGTTGAACGACTTGTTGAAGGACGGCCAGAGTGTATAAGATCACTAATTGATCCAGTTTCCTTGGATTTTTTAATTAATCTTTTCACAGTTGAAGTTAAATCACTATTCCGACCATATTTTGTACAAAAATTGCGAACTGTAGCTGCCAAACCTTCATTATTTTTAAAATATTGCTCAACAATGAAAATGCGTTCTTTCGTGTAGCGCTCCATTTTTAATAACCCTGAACTATCAGCTGTCTTTTTTTTCTCGTTGGCAACACTTTACCGCACAAATGGCACTAAATTTAAATTTTGTGTGAATTTTGGGACACCCTTTATATATAATGACAACGTACGCTGAGTTAGCTTTACATCAGGAACACCCGAATTTATATATTTGGCATAATAGCAAAGTACCACATGATATCAAAGTAATGTGTGGCTACTATAAATGGACACACTTATCCTCTGTACATAATCAGTAAACATTCCCAGTAATGGGGAAATACAGAAATTTTGGAAACAGCTGCACTTGTTGGTTACTCTTGTACTACGGTATCAAGAGTATACCAGGACTGGATTAATTATGAACAGACATCCAGAAGAAGGGCTCATATTGGTCAGCCATGCATGGTTGATCCTAGAGGTGAGAGTCGGGTGTACCAACTGGTATCTCAGCAATGACATGCAACAGTAACACAGCTCACACACCAGTATATAACAAGGAGAAGTTCAACCCATTTCCACATGCACCAACCTTGCTTTGCATGAGGTTCCACAGCCAGAGACCAACAAAGGAACCCTTGATGATAGCTAGGCATTGCAAACAATGCCTCATATAGGCCAAGAATGTCAGCAATGGACCCTAACAGATGGAAGGTCATCTGGAATGATGAGTCCCGTTTCCTGCTGCACCATGCTAATGGCTGGGTTCACAGCATGGTGCAGCAGGAAATCTATCTCCTGATTGCACAGTTTGGATTCAACTGGCTGGTGGAGGTGGTGTTATGGTCTGGGGAGCTTTTTCCTGGCACGCCTTAGGTCCGTTGGTTATCATCTCACAAACACTGAATGCTACATGGACCTGTTAGCCAATCATCTTTATCCATATTTGCAGGAGGTCTAACCTGACCACCGTGCCATCTTTTAACAGGACAACGTGCCTTGTCATCAGGCTCGTACAACTACTGAGTAGTTGGAGAAACATGATAATGAATTAGGCACATTGCCTTGTCCCCCCCCCCAAACTCCCCATGACTGTATTCCAATTGAACATGTGTGGGATATGCTAGAATGGGGTGTGATAACTCCTGATCCTCCATAGAATGAGCGTGAACTGGCCAAGTTGTTGCAGTGGACATGGAAGATGTTCAACATCTTGTAGAATTTGTTTCTAGGTGTCTACAAGCTGTGACTGCACAGAGAGGCAAACCAACATGTTATGTGAGTGTTTCAATTGCAAAGCTAACTAAATCAGTACATAATCCTTAACAAAAACATGTACAATTTATAGACATCGTGAGTAGAGGCTTAAGCGCTGTGAGGATATCATGTTGGAGGCTTAATGGATTGAATACACAACTCAGAAAAAGAGAGACTATTCTTAGAATCAGCAGCAGCTCTCAGGAATCAACCAAATCTTAACAAATATGAGGGCACTCCACCTAGATAGGATTTTAGTGTCACTCACGTGGTTGTGCTTAGTATTGTTTGTTATTTGTATATATGTTACATTAGTTTGTTTGTAATCCCTGAAGATGTCTCATTGACTGAGATGAAATATAGAAAGAATTAAATTCTGTTTTAATCCTTTCTGAGTGCTGTATACAATTCATTAAGCCTCCAACATGAAATTTATGGACAATTTCAACATACTAAAAGAAATTTCCTGATGATGATACCACACATTTCAAAAAAGCATAGAAGTTTACCTTGGAATCTGATGTGAGCTGTTTTCTGTGGACAGTGAAGGTGCTGCAGAAGGCCTTGAAAAAGGAGATAACGTAGATAACTTTATGCTACTGGTAACTGAATTTGGTGGCAGAACTACTTCTTTAGAAGACTGTGTTACTTGGACAAAATCTGGTACAACATCAATTCTACCTGGTTGCTGTACAGCAGGTGTTAAGGGTGGGGGAAGAACACTCCCCACCAAATCTGCAACTGAAATTGAGATATAAATTGCAAAATGCAAGTTATATACTAAAGCTTTTCAAATGTTTTCTTGTTCTCACACTTCAGTTATAACTATCTTTGTCAGATTACAAATCTATGTGAACTGCTATGATAATAATGTCTTGCTGTAAATGTTTGAAGAACTTTTGTTAAAATATGCAGAGGATTAATTGCTTAATTTAGGAATGCTAAGAATAATAAATGACTAATTTCTTCAAAGATAATTACATTCAATAGCGACCCTCTAGTGTTCTTTTGTTTTTTCGGATTTCGAGGCTTTTCAACGTCTGTCCTATATAGTTTAGACCACAATCACATGGGGTGTTGTACACCCCCACTTGTTTGAAAAAAGGATTAATGTCTTTTGGTGATCTTAAACGTGATGGACAGTCTTGAACGCAACTCCGATGTTAAAAGGTTTAAAAAGTTTTGCAATCTTCTCAGACACTGTACCTGCATAAGGAATAACTAAGGATGAACTGTATTGGGTGATGATAGGTTATTGTTGTTGTTGTTGTGGGGGATTTCTATAAAGAATCTTGTTGATTAGATTCTTTGGATAGCTATTAATGTCTCTGATATATGAGTAATTTCATCATAGAGTTCTTTTTCTTCTGAGATGATGTTCGTAGCTCTATTTTTGAGCATATGTATTATGCTGAGCTTCTGGGAAATACGGTGAGTTGACTTGAAATGAAGTAGCATCCAGTGTGTGTTGGTTTGCAGTAGACTGTTAGTTTGATATGTCCATCTGCTAGTTTCTTGATTAGGGTGTCCAAAAATGATAGTTGATTATTTTTTTTCAGTTCCAAAGTGAATTGTATTTTTTGATGAAAAGAATTAATTTTGGTTAAAAAGTCCAAAAGAGCTGTTTTTGTGTCCCTCCAAATTATGAAGAGATCTTCTACATACCTCCACTAAAGGTTTTAGGTCTAATTTTGAGAGGATGTCTGTTTCTAGCTTTTCCATGAACAGATCTGCACAGGGCAGTGAAAGGGGACTGCCCATAGTTAAGCCATTTAGTTGCACATATATCGTTTCATTCCATTTTAAATAATTAGATTTAAGGCAGTGACGAAAAAGGTGAGCCATATCGTCAGGGAAGAGACTGTATAGGATACTGATAACTACTTCTACTGGGATGTTGGTAAATAAAGATACCATGTCTAAGCTAGTGATAATGTCTGTCTTTAAGATCGAAATGTTTTCAATTTTTCAAGAAAGTGCTTTAAATTCTTAATGTAAGTGTCCAATTTTCTGATATGTCCTTTTAGGAGGCCGGAGAGGTGTTTAGAAATAAATATGTGGGAGCATTTCTTCTGTCAATGGGTGTAGTGACTTCAGATTCCATTGCAAGTCTGTGGACCAAATAGTCATGTTCTGTAATAAGTTGTTAGTGTCCTTCTGGTTTTTCCATGTTGGGTCCTACTCTAATATGTGATACATTGATGGGTCTGATAGTAATTCTGTAATCTTGGCTATGCAGTCCTTAGTGTTTAAAATGACTGTGGCATTACCTTTATCTGCTTTTAAGATAGTTACTTTGTTTATCCTTTTTCAAGTTTGAGAGAGCTCTTTTTTCTTGGGGTGTTATGTTTAGGTTAGGTGGCTTTGAAGTTGAAAGGATAATAGCACTTTTTAATCTCAGATCATTTGCCATTGTTTCTGGAAAGGATGAGAGTGCTTTCTCTATGTTATTTATGATGTTGACCTTAGGAATATGATCTGGGGCAATGGCAAAATTGAATAATTTCTGAAGTATTTCAGTTTCTGATTGTGTTAATATATATGGTCCGAAAGGTTAAAAATCACTTTTCATCAGGGAGACTCGGTCTGGAGTTGTAATACTTTTCATATAGTGTGTTGAATTTTTTGATTTGAGTTTTTTACTACTTGTTGGTATTAGAAAAGCTTTGTTGAAACTGTTGTAAATCATCTTATCTGGAAGTGTCCATAAGTTGCTCTCTATGTTATTAGAAATAACTTCAAAAAGTCGGAAGCACGAAAGGTCTATTCTGTTAAGTTCAACTCCTACATGTTGTATTCTTTCACACAGTAGGGCCAGGGATGCCTTAGTACATATATTCTTTTCGCTCTTCTTGAGTGGAATTGTTCTTTGAATGTTAAAAACTTTGGAATAATGTTAAAGTTTCTACATCTTTTTAAGAAAGTTAGATGGTTTTAGAAGTCTAGCTTTTTTACATTTGAGTTTCTCAAAATAACATACCGTTGCTTCATATCTATTTGCTCTGTACTAGCCACATTGAGTTTTTTTCTTACTATTATAAGGTGAGCCATATCGTCAGGGAAGAGACTGTACAGGATACTGATAACTACTTCTACTGGAATGTTGGTAAATAAAGATACCATGTCTAAGCTAGTGAGAATGTCTGTCTTTAAGATCGAAATGTCTTTAAGCCCTGAAGAAGCCAGACAGCCCCATCGGCAAAACTTGTTGGTATTAGATGTTTATAAATCATAGTCAATTAAAGTTCAATATATATTTCAATTTAATTAAAAATTAACTGTCATTAATTAGTTAAATTTATTTAATTAATTAGAATAAAATAAAAATTATTCATTCATTAATGTATATGCTAGGTTACTGTGAAGCAATCATATCGATTACACTAGGCTACCACAAAGCAATCATATTGCTGCTTCTTTGTTATCAATGTATGAATCGTTATACATGTAAATAAATATGAATTTCTTTTTCACATTATCTTTATCATTTTAGATGCCTAGTGTTAGTAATATGCAAAACATCTACAGCGTTTTGTATCATATAAGACAATACTGATGTAGGTATTGACAGATAGATGATGTAAACTTACAGTATTAATAAATACAGTATAGTACTATAAATGTATTATCTATAAATGGATTTCCTTTCAATAGCTTACTTTATTGTAAGAATACAGTATATAATACATATAACATACAAAATAAGTGTTAATCGACTGTTTATTTATCAGTAAGGCTTCCAATCAACAGTAGATTAGTGGTTAAGTTTCTGGAGAGTCAAAAGTCATGGGGATTTTTGAACAATATGGGGAATCAGCGCCCCTAACATCCTCGCGTTGTTCAAGGGTCAACTGTATAACATATTATGATGGTGAAAAGGCGTGTTTACTCTATTATCTGTAAGAAACAAACTCTATGCTATTAATGAGCTTGAATACCAATCCAGGTTCAAAAGTAATACAAGTTTGCCAGCAATATAGATTCCTCAGCATTTTTTGGATGATACGCACAATGATGATTTCTTGGTTATACTGTAGGGAGCAATTGCTGCCATCAACTAAACAAATGTTATGTTTACTACCACAATATACCCATGTGTGTGTGTGTGTTGGGGGGGTGCTAAATGATTTTGCATCTAATTTGGTATCAACATTTGATTTAATAGATGTAATAATAAGAATCGCTTTCAATGCTGCTGGACTTCATGGAATTATTCTGGATATAGAGATAAGGAAGGATGACAAATAGTAAAATAACTTTGCAATTCTTTTTAATTTAATTCTATCATTCTGAAAAGAATGGCAGCACAAATAAACAAATGTTTTTGACCATCACCAAATACACGTAATTTAACTTTAGGGATATCCTATTTCCCTCTCATTCTTTTTACTATGAGTATACCCTGCAAATGATATATATATGCATGATGACAGTACATTTTTTGTCATATCATTCAAGCTTCATGTTACATTTAATTCATTAAACTCTATCTTCTTAACAGTCTTTAGTGGATCAAGAAGAACCTTGCAAGTTTCAATACTCTCAAAACGAAGTCCTATCTTATTGTAAGAAAAGTCTCAAACTGTTTTAAGTTATCAGCTTATCTTTAACAACATGCAGACCTTCCAACAAAGATAAAATTACTCTTCTTGAGTTGCCTACAGCCTCATCAAGTATACAAATATTACAAATACAGCCTCCTTAGTCTCCCAAAACTTGGAATCCTGTTCTGTTTGAAATACTTCATTACTGGTATAACTCCTAACACCACATAAATTTGAAATCAATGCAAACTTAGAATACTGGAGTAAAATCTCTCATGATATGTAACTATGTAAGTAACTTATGACGTTCACTTATACATGTTTTTCTAATCCTGATTCCTGTTGTGACTTTATATAAGTCAATCATGCTCATAACATAATAATATAAATATTAAAAAGATTGGACAACGATTATGACCCTGCTGCACTCTCTTTTCCAATTGAACAGTGAATTCTTTCTCCAAAGACTGTTTTTAATTGAATCTTCTTGTATGCTTTATTATAATCAATAAAAAAGATTAATACCTTCTGAAATTCTCTTATTCTTTCCATAATCTATGTCATGTTTGCTATCTGGTCTCCACCTCTTCTTCTACCTCTCCTAAAATCTGCCTATTCTTCTGGCATTTCTCTATTCACATATGGTTCCAGCCTTCTGTTGCATTACTTTCTATTTTTGTGAATAATGCTCCATTAAACTACATCCACTGTTCCTCTGCTGCCTGTTAAAACATGGACAGTAGATGACCAATAACTTTTTAGAACTGCAAAACCAATCTAGCTGCTTCTCTTCTTCCTTGAATTCTGTCTACCTCTATTCTGTGGAACAGCCCTCCTCACAAAATATTCCCAACAACTAAACCCTATGTCTTTCAAGAAAAGTATTAATAGGTTCCTTCTTCCTTAATCCTTGCACATACAGAGTACCAGTGCACCGAAGGCTCTGAAACCACCATGTGTAAAAGTGATAAAAAAAGACATCCTCTTCGTTAATAGTTACCTTATTTTTAAATTTTATGCTACCTGCAGACATATATAAATCATTTTCAAAATGAATTTGAAATAGAAAGTTACAAAAATCAATAAATTAAACTATGTTTAGTAAACTTTTGAGTAAAAGGTCTCAATTCTGATGATCATATGTGACTGATTTTATTTTGTCCATATGTGATTGATATAATACATATGATGACCAGCCATACATTGATTGGAAACAAAAATGCTGGAGGAATACTGGTTGTGTGGAACAAAAAATGAAAAATGTAAATGATATAGGAAATGTGACACAGAAGGACATGCTTTCTGTGGAAATAATTTTTTTAAAAAAAGTAAATACTCACGGAATGCTTAAGGGTCAAAGCTATATAACTGAGAGGAGACCACCACATAGCCTTTAAAGGAATGCGGAGAACAGACCAGGGCTTCTAACCTAATGTCCAATCCTCATCTTCTTGTGGTGCACCCTGCTGGGTATCTACCTGGATACTGAATGAACGAGGATGGGCTGGCAATTTGGGATTACAACATGACAAAATTTCATGCCGGCTGGGGCGTCGCCCGATTAAACAAGGGCACCCGTTGTTTTTGACAGGGAAGCAGGGCGAACAACGAAAAGTCAGCTACTGGAACAAATCTGAAAGTACACCCCAACTCAACATCACCAAAGTTAAAGATCAGTATTATCAACATAAGAAGCCTGAATGGCAAAAAAATAGAGCTAGCTGAGAAATTACATAAGTACCAGATCGACATAATAGGACTGACTGAAACAAAAAAGACAAAAACTGGTGAGATCTTTCTGAGCAATAAATACAAAATGTTATATTCAGGCAATAACAATCAAGGAAAAGAATCTTTGTTATATTCCCATGCTTTCTCAACTGTCATAAAGTGAAGATCTGATCCTGACAGCCTCTATTTGGCCTGAATCCAGCTTGTTCTTCACCAAGCTTTTCTTCCACAATTCTTCTACTTGCATAAATCTTGCCAGGAACACTCAGTAGGGAAATATTTCTGTAATTCGCACATTGTTTTATTTCCCTTTTTTATATATGGGTACTATGAGAGCTCTACTCCAATCATCGGGAATTCGTCCCTATGTCCAGGTTTTCTGAACTATGCAGTGCAGCCACTGTAAAACTTTTATACCACCATACTTAAGGCATTTCTGGTCGAATATCATCTACTCCTGCTGCCTTTCTACATTTCAAACCTTTGATGGCTTTTTCTACTTCAAGTATGGATATGTATTCCTCACTGTATACCTGTTGAGTGTTTTTTACCACTCTGCTATCACTGCTTGTTTCATTTAGCATTTTTTTGAATAACTCCATACTTCAAGGATATCTTTTTTTCCCATTTTCATGTCAACTTTATCATCTCTAACTCCTTTTACCCTAATGGGGGCTTAAGGGTCAAAACTGTATAACTGACAGGAGACCTCCACATAGCCTTTAATGGAATGCGGAGAACCGACCAGAGCTTCTGAACTAATGTCCAATCCTCACCTTCTCGTGGTGCACCCTGTTGGGTATCTACCTGGATACTGAATGAACGAGAATGGTCTGGCAATTTGGGATTTAGCCAACCAATTGGTTAAGCCAAAATAAAAAATGATAGTACAACATGACAAAATTTCATGCCGGCTGGGGTGTCGCCCGGTTAAACAAGCCCTCCGTTGTTTTCGCCAGGGAATCAGGGCGAACAGCAAAAAGTCAGCTACTGGAACAAATCTGAAAATACACCCCAACAAAAAACATCACCAGAGTTAAAGATCGGTACTATCAACATAAGAAGCCTGAATGGCAAAGAAATCGAGCTAGCTGAGGAATTACATAAGTACCAGATCGACATAATAGGGCTGCCTGAAACAAAAAAGACAAAAACTGGCGAGATCTTTCTCAGCAATAAATACAAAATGTTATATTCAGGCAATGACAATCAAGGAAAAGAAGGAGTAGCCATAGCATTCAACACAAAATACAAAGCTAATCTTCTTGAATGGCAGGCTCTCTCAAGTAGAGTGATGTGGGCAAATATGAGAATGGGGAACTGGACAATGAGACTTATTTGTGCCTATGGTCGCACAGAAGGTTCTACTAAGGTAGAAGTGGAGGAATTTTTTGTTGCTTTAGAAAAAGCAACTGACACAATGAAAAAGGAAAAGATGGTCCTTGTTGGGGATCTGAATAGCTGAGTAGGAAATGATTGCCAGACATACAAAAATATTTTGGGAAAATTTGGGAAAAATGTGCATAAATTCACATGGAGAGAAGATGTAAGGAATAAGAAAAGTCTCGCTGACTATGTTATTGTTGATAGTGATGTTTTCTCCCTGGTGCATGACACCAGAGTGTACAGAGGATTTGAAATTTGGAAACGATCACTATTTAGTCTTGTGCAGGATAAAATTGAATTTCATATTGAAAAGAATAACATGTAAGAAAGCTTTAAAGCGAATAAAAGTTGAGCAGCTCTCAGGTGTGAACTGTAGACTAAAATACACAAAGATTATTGAAGAAAAAAGGAAAGTATTTGAGAACAGGAACCAAACCGTGGAGATTCAGTGGCAAGCCTTGAAGAAAATCCTGATTGATTCAGCCAGAGAGGCATGTGGTGAGGTTGTCTGCAAGGATAGAAAAATCAGGACTCCATGGTGGACACAGGAAGTTAAAGAGGCAGTGAAGGAAAAGAAGAAATCATATCAAAAGTTCCTGGCAAATAAGTCAGCTTTTGCTCTTAGAGAATACAGAAAAAAATGTAAGAAAGCAAAACACTGTAAAACTAGCTAAACAAAAGTCATGGGAGAACTTTGGCAAGAACGTAGAAAATAAATATCAAGAAGGTGGTAAGATATTCTAGAGGTTGTTGAAGAAGCTTAGAAATGGAGGAAGGAGTGCTGTAAAAGGAGTTAGAGATGATAAAGGTGACATGACATGAGTAGGATATTCTTGAAGTATGGAGTAATTATTTTGAAAAATTGCTAAATGAAACAAGCAGCGATAGTACAGTGGTAAAAAACACTCAACAGGCATACGGTGAGGAATACATATCCATACTTGAAGTAGAAAAAGCCATCAAAGGCGTGAAATGTGGAAAGGCAGCAAGAGTAGATGATATTCGACCAGAAATGCCGAAGTATGGTGGTATAAGAGTCTTACAGTGGCTGCACTGCATAGTTCAGAAAGCCTGGACAGAGGGACGAATTCCCGATGATTGGAGTAGAGCTCTCATAGTACCCATATGTAAAAAGGGAAATAAAACTGAATGTGAGAATTACAGAGGTATTTCCCTACTGAGTGTTCCTGGCAAAATCTATGCAAGTATACTTGAGAAACGGTTGAGAGAATTGTGGAAGAAAAGCTTGGTGAAGAACAAACTGGATTCAGGCCAAACAGACTGTCAGGATCAGATCTTCACTTTACGACAAATAGTCGAGAAAGCATGGGAATATAATAAAGATTCTGGAAAATGCATATGACAAGGTTCCAAGAGAGAAGCTATTCAATACGCTACAGTTATATCAAGCAATACTTAGTCTGTATTTGAATTGTAAGCCAGCAGTTAGAATTGAGGGAAGTAGAGGAAGATGGTTTAATGTTAAATCTGGTGTGAGACAAGAATGTACATTATTCCCTCTCTTATTCATTATCTATATGGATCACATTATGAAGGAAAGTGGTATTAAAATTGATATCAAAATTGGAGATGATAATGTCAGCTCTTTGCTTTATGCGGACGATGTTATACTACTAAATAAATCCACTACAAGTCTGCAAGATTCCCTGACTAAATTGAATAACTGTTGTAATAGATATGGTATGAAGGTCAGCAATAAAAAGACAAAGACAATGAAAATAGGCAGAATCATTGATATTGTCAACTGCATTGTGAACGGAGAACCTGTGGAACAAGTAAAACATTTCAGCTACTTATAAACGATTTTTAGTAAAGGTAGTAAATTAAATATGGAAATAGACAATAGAATCAACAAAGTTGGTATTGTAGGAAGTCAACTGAATAATTTCATATCCAACAAGAGAGAAATTAGTCAAAACACTAAATTAGCTGTATACAAGACAATGTGCAAACCAGTTTTAACTTATGGATCTGAGAGCTGGGTCAGAAGTAAAACACTTCAAAGACTAGCGACCACAGATATGCAAGTCCTGAGAAAGATTAGAGGCATGAACAGATGGCATCAATGGCAATATCATATTAAAAACGAGGATATTAGCAAAGAACTTGACATTATCAGCATCCAGCGATGCATTAGCAGAGCTTATCTCAGGTGGTATGGTCACTTAAATAGAATGGGCAAGGAAAGATTAGCAAAACAAGTGTTCTCTGCCAGGTTGGCAGGAAAACGACCCAGAGGAACACCAAGATATAGGTGGATTGATACTGTACAAAGTGCCTTACACGATAGAAATATAAGATCCGATAATGTTGGAGACTTGACAAGTAACAGACTGATTTGGAGGAAAATTGTAGATAGGAAGTTAGTAATGATGTAAATTTTTCATGTAGTACTATCATATCCTGTACACCTGTTGTGGGTACATGGCAGAAATTTGATAATGATGAAAAAATTTCATGACTACAGCCAATTTGGACATAAATTTATTACCAACATACTCATCTTCCTCTTTATAGTGCTGTTATCCCACTCAGTGCAGGGTCCATTATGTTTATGCAACTATGGGAAACCCCAACCGGCTTGTCACTGTCTGGTAGGCGTGGAGGGGGGGGGGGGATGTCTGTATTCACGAGGCCAGTTTGCCTGTTGTGGGATACAAAAAAAAAAAAAAACTGAGTTTCCTGGTTGAAAAAAACCCACCAGTTGGCCTGTTTTACCTCCATGTAAAACAGGCTAACTCTCCTTTAGTTGAAAGAAACCAGATAAAAGTTCCTCACATCTTGGACAGGAATCGAACTCAGGTTTTTCTGACCAAAGGACTTCGTATAGTGACTGAGCTACAGAGGCTGTTTATTGCCATCATACTAAATTATATTACACAACAAATGTGTTGTAAATTTCATAGATATTAAATTGCAATAGATTTTTGGCAAAAATTACAAATTTCCTAAGGACGTAGTTAAGGAATTAACATACACTACTTAAAGAAAACTATGCAGAGGCATTTCAGTATGGAACATGTCCACTCTGAACTGGAGGAAAATTGTAGATAGAAAGTTAGTAATGATGTAAATTTTTCATGTAGTACTATCATATTTTGTACACTCCTTGAGGGTACCCGGCAGGAATTTGATGATGATGATGATGTAAATACTCACAGCTGTTATTAGACATACAGTTAAATAACAACAACTTACAAGTCCACATTTTCAAAAGTACTTCTCCATCAATTAATAGAAGCAGAAAATTATTTCATTTTTTGGCTTAGTGACTGGAATAGAAATAACTGATTTAAATGAATTGTAATGTTATGTTGTACAAAGATTATCAATCATCATCATACCACAAAGATGAATTAAGGATAGTTTAAATGCTTCTGTAGGTGATTATTCTCTCCACTACTACTACTATTGGAAGGTAGACTTGCTTAATTTAACATTTGGCTTCATTTTCAATATATGGATTTGTCTACTGTAACCCGTCTACTCACAGAGAAATTAAACAGTGTTGTGAGAGAGAGAGAGAACAGTGATATCATTCTTGGTTCATGTTTTTTCATTATGTGATTATTTCATTATTTTGTTGGTCTCAACTTTTTTTTATTCACCTTAAAGTGAATGACAGTGTGAGAGCAAAAACTATTATTACTAATTTGTATGTGCATGATAGACTTGTGAACATATATTTACTGAATAAATTTGTATACGATTACTGTAGATAATATATGATCAGTTAAATTACCTATCTGCTATGCCTTGTCATTTCTAATTTCAGCTAAAATATTTAAGGACATTCTGTTGAAATACTGTAATATTAAAGAATTACTCTAAATTAGCACCAAAAACTTACTAGAACAACAGAGAAGCAACCAAGAGGAATGCTAGTGAAATTGTGAACACGGATGCTTTCCCAATGAATAGAAACCTGTTCTTCCAAGAACTTATTCTTAGTACACCCCGAGTGGCATGCTGCACTTATTCAAAAGTGGCGACTCAATTACTTCTTTTGAATTCCACTTATGTCTTATGACATTTGAATATTTCATTTGAAGCCACATGTTTTGTCCTTTGGGATCACGGTCATTGTTTCAAAATTTCTTGAATTAAGTTAAACACTGGTCTCAAATCAGTACTAGCCTTTTCAAATAATTAACTGGAGATAGTAGGGATAACAGGATTTTGTAAGGTAACTTTCATTTGAAACGCGATCCTGTTTCTTCCTTCTTTTTTTATAAAACAAAGATCAAATTTAATTTTTTTCTCTGCTAGTGCTCTGATAGGGTGGTGAAGATAAGGTAGTCAATGACATTGACTACCTTATCTTCAAGTGAAAAGTAATGATAAAAGATATGTCACATCCTAGATAGGATTCAAACCCAGATCTTTCCAACCAAAGGGCATCATTGAAACCAACTGAGCTATAGAGGTGCATTTACAAATGACTAACCCAAATATCTGCATGCAGCAACAAACTATCACTGAGATCCTAGTTAAATCAGGAACAGAAAAGCCTGTTGAATTCAAAAAGTATTGTACAATAAAATTACCAATATCAGTAACATCAGATATATTCATGAGCTAAAAATTGGAAAACATACATTAGAAGAAGAAATCAGAGTACTGGACAACACAGCGGTCTTGATGAATTCATCAAGAGTACACTGCCTAAAAAAAATTTTAGTATCTAGATGTCTTCATTATTTAAGTGAAGATTACTTACAAAAGAGAAAGAGATAAAAGATATTAGTAATATCATAGATTAAAAATCTTGAACTTTTAAGATGTTTAGTACAAATAGCCTTCCTCATTTTGAAAAGGTACTACTACTACTAGTGATGTAGCTTCAGTTTATCACTATCAGTCAAAACTTAAGTATCAAATGCCAAGAATTGAAGTAAAATAATCTCCTGTATCAAATTTACCAAGGGACTTGGAAAGTCAATTAAAAAAACTATTTGCATAGAGAAGATATGTATTTTGACAGTTTTAATTTCTGGTGAGACTAGGATAAGTACAAATAGAAAACATGAAATAAAACCTGACGACAAAAAAAAGAAGCTAACCTGAAATCATTAGTATGATATCATGCAGGTTTGTATATTGATCAGACTATGAAATTCCACATACTTCCAAATGTGATCGGACAATCATCCCATATCCAGTCTATAATTTGGACTAAGCTACAAATTATTTATTTGTTCCCATAAAGAATCACATGTGGATTACTTTAATGATGATGCAGATTAATAAAAGAACAAGAGATGGGTTCAGATGTCATATCCAAACATTTTTCCGATCCAAAATGATTTCAGAATAGAAATCATTTTGATTAATGATGATCTGGGTTCAATATTGGGAAAATTCAGAATCAAGATGGATATATAGAAGATTAATACAGGTTACAAGTAACAGGTAATTTTTATTCAAAATCAGGTTACCTTTGTCAGACTATTTGAAAAAAACATTGCTAATATATTAAACATACTAAACCCATACAGTATCCTGAGGATTTATCTTACAATATGATGAAATACATATAATACAGTAGTATCTCACTAATCTGAACTAATAAAAACCGTGCTCGTTCAGATTAGCAAAAAGTTCGGATTAGCGAATTTCCCCCCAAGAGACACAATAACTAGCATTTAAGACAAAAATAATCAGATTCTAATAGTTTTGTAAATAAATTAACTGATAGGAAAAAAAAAGCTACTGTACTGTAAAACTTAAAAATTAATACAGTACATAAATTTATTTTAGTAAAAAAAATTAGTTTGCATGTACCTGTATTGTTGGGGATTCTGATTTTATAAAATTGCATACCTCAGTACATAACTTAATTTGCATAAAAAATATCACTTTTTTCTTGTACATAACACAAAAAAAAAGTTTCACAAAATAATACAATAATAATAATACAAAAAAAAAGTTTTTTTATTTTTTTGAAAGTCATTGATTTTCTTCTGCTGCTTGGAAGCTAAACTTTTTTCGAATGCTTCTTCTCAGAGCTGCATTAGCAATAAAATTTTGTGGAATGGCGTATCATTCTGCTTAGCCCATTCTATACATATAAAACTGTCAACTGCCTCTTCATGTTTCACTTTTTTTTTTTTTTTTTTTTTTGAGTTCTTTATCATTATCATCTTCTAATTCATTTTGCAGAGTCATATTTATAATTTCAGCATCTGATTTGATTCTGAATTCACTTTCGGTTCTACCTGTAATCCATTCTGTAACATCTGTTTGTGAAATTTCAACATCTGGATTTATATTTTTAACCAAATTATGCACGTTTTGAATTTCCTCTTTTTGTGTATCACTGTAGTTATACTGTACTGTAATAATAATAAAATAAATAATAATAGTTAAAATAATAATTATTAAATAAAAATAATAGTACACAATATAATATGTAATAAATAAAACTTTTTTTTTTCTTTCAAACCGCATTCGGATTACTGGAGGGTTCGGATTAGTGAGATACCACTGTACTGACTTACCTGAAGCAGTAAGGAGATCAGCTGACGCAGCTGGAGTGCAAGGAATAGGAGCACAGATTGTATGTGGCTGCCCCACAACTGTAGACATTGCTAAGCCGCTGGCATTCCTACTACTACTATTACTGCTACTTGGAAGCCTAAATTGGCTTGGAGGTACTGCAACTGCATGTAATTCTGCATTCTTTAACCCATCATCAATCCTAGTCTGAAAAAATAAAATGTCCACTTATTGGAGGCCTGAACTGGTTTGAGAAGTTCCATGTTTGGTCCCTAGAGTAGGGTTTCTGGACTATGTAAAAAATAAATACAAAATACCAAATATATATATATATATATATATATATATATATATATATGTGTGTGTGTGTGTGTGTGTGTAAAATTAATTTTTAAAACATCAAAAAAAAAAATCCTTAGCCTACTACAAAGTGTAGGCATACTATAGTAGCAATACTTTGTTTACTGGATACTTTGAAGTGACCAAAAATCAGAGAACCCCTATGAAATTTTCCTAAAAAATTATGTTACAGGAATTATAACAATGAACTAAATTTTTCTTGATTTTAATCAAGAAAACATATGATACATAATACTAATATAAAGTAAAGTAAGGAAGTAAAGTAAACTGTTCTAGGTACTGTGTTTAATAAAATTAATATTTTCACCATTCACTGTAAAGTTCTCGAACACCCAGAAACTACACCTAATAAGTTATAAATGTATACATGCTCAGGAGAACCTTAGGGTTCTGCAAAACAGTTTAAAGAAACACTGTGCTGGCAGCATAATGAGACCTGTGTAGTGTGTTGTTTAACTTTATAGTTAGATAAGCTAATAATGATATTGATACCACTTTTAACAAGTGTATCTAGCAGTGTTATGAGGGGTGATATTTCAGAAAGCATACACACTGTAGAGGAGTTGGACAAAATTATTTTATGGATTAACTACCATGAAAACTCAAGCAAAGAAAAATAGATTACAAGCGGGGGGGGGGGGGGGGGGGATACCTCCCAAAACCTAGCAGATCTCACAATAATATATGGCATTAGTTGCAATCAATGTCCATTTCCACCATCAAACCACTCTTCCCATAAAAATTCAACATCGACCACTTTGATCATTACTTATCACATTCCTTTCCACTCACTTCTACATATATTTGCCATGACATATCAAATCAGAGTACATATTCAAACTTAGAATATCTTTCCTTTTTGTTTTGTTTAATAGTAAGGAAGTAAAGTAAACTGTTCTAGGTACTGTGTTTAATAAAATTAATATTTTCACCATTCACTGTAAAGTTCTCCCACAATTACTTTGTCTCATTTTATCAAATTTTATTAAAATAATCTTCCTCCTCAAATTTTAATATTCATGACTCCTACTACTTTTCATATCCAACTCCTAACAGGGTAGGCAGAGAAGATAAGGAAGATTCAGTCATCAGTGATACAATACTAAATAATCCAAACTGCTCTACAAACATATTCTTGATCTCTTCATCACAAATGCACATTCAAAGTATGCTATATATCAGGGGTGGCTCACAAGCTGCATGCATCCATGCGTCACTTCAAGATCTACTAAGAAAAAAATTTTAAAAAAGACAAGAGGAGACAGCATAAAAGAAGAACAAAATTTAAAAAAAAAACAGAAGCGTGAGTGAGAGAAACAGGGTTAATAAAAATTACTGCAATAAAAGTTTAATTCGAAATACATTAAGTGACGTTTACTTTGAACAATCAGAATAATTTTAGTTACTTATTTACTAGTAGAGGTAAGCTCATTAAAATTAAGTGTGATCAAAGCAGTTCTTACAAGCTCATTACAACTTGCCATGCACACTCACTCACTCCTGTATACCACTGCATCAGTCAAAGGTTGTGGCTCTTTCAAGTCTTACCAGAATTATTTTGGCTCCCAAAGGACATCTTATTCCGATGCTATATATCATTTGTCCTTTAATCAATTTAGATTACAACTAATGCTGATTTTTTTTTTCTTCAATGGAGAAACACTCACAGAATTACTCTTATTTTACGTTATTGGATTTTACAAGAATGCCAAGTGAGAAGACCTTTGTGATTTCTATTCTTTATTTTCTTGACTGGACTTTTATATCCTGTCCTCTGATTCAACTACTAGCAATGAACAGTCCATAAGACAAGCTTTAAATCCCCAAGAAGTGTGCCAAGGCTGTTAAAGACAATAACCAAGTACTGCAACTGGCTCATCAATACTTCTTTTCTGCCTAAACACTAAAGATGGTAAGCAAATTAGAGAATGACCAAAACTGATTCTAAAAGCATAAAAAACTTGTATCAGGTTAAAATGATACAGTAACTTTCTGATTACCAAGCCAAATCTATTGTCCGTAACTTTTGTCCAATTCTGATCTGCTTCTTGGTACTACTGCATCATTACTCACACAACCCCTCCCCCATCTTCTGGCTGCTTATTGTTACTCAATTCTTGCAATGACAGTCACAATAAATATCCTATTACTATACAAAATTGCAGTATTCAATGCACTGCTTTAACTTTCACCAAAAAGAGATCAAAATGTTATTTTTGCAATTGTTGTGAACATAAGCACTTCATAGTTGAATTGCTTTTACAGAACAATCTTGAGATTAATAACTCAAGAAGCTAAATAAGAATGTCCAAAGATAACTTTTTTTACAAACATCCAAGCCTTCTGCAAGATTTTCCTCCTCATATTTAAAATACAAATTCTAAATTAGTTCATTCATATCCAGGCTATTCTAATTACAGTGAAAAACACCTTTAGCATTAAATTACATCATCATCAAATTCCTGCTATACTGCATGAAAAATTTACATCATTACTAACTTCCTGTCTACAATTTTTCTCCAAATCAGTCTGTTACTTGTCAAGATACCAACATTATCAGATCATATTTCTATCATCTAAGGCACTTTGTACTGCATCAATCCACCTATATCTTGGTCATCCTCTGGGTCGTTTTTTTGCCAACCTGGCAGAGAACTTGTTTTACTAATCTTTCCTTGTCCATTCTGTTTAAGTGACCATACCACCTGAGATTAGCTCTGCTAACACATTCCTGGATGCTGACAATGTGAAGTTCTTTCCTAATATACTACCATTGATGCCATCTGTTCATACCTCTAATCTTTTTCAGGACTCGCATATGTGCAGTCTCTAGTCTTTAGTCAAGTGTTTTACTTCTGACCCAGCTCTCAGATCTATAAGTTAAAACTGGTTTGCACATTGTCTTGTATACAGCTAATTTAGTGTTCTGACTAATTTCTGTCTTATTCCATATGAATTTATTCAATTGACTTCCTACCATACCGGCTTTGTTGATTCTGTTGTCTATTTCCATATTTAATTTACTACCTTTACTAAAAATCGTGTCTAAGTAGCTGAAATGTTTTACTTGTTCCACAGGTTCTCCGTTCACAACGCAGTTGACATTTTCAATAATTCTGCCTATTTTCATTATCTTTGTCTTTTTATTGCTGACCTTCATACCATATCTATTACAACAGTTATTCAATTTAGTCAGGGAATCTTGCAGACTTGTAGCGGATTTATTTAGTAGTATAACATCGTCCGCATAAAGCAAAGAGCTGACATTATCATCTCCAATTTTGATATCATGTTTAATACCACTTTCCTTCATAATGTGATCCATATAGATAACAAATAACAGAGGGGATAATGTACATTCTTGTCTCACACCATTTAACATTAAACCATCTTCCTCTACTTCCCTCAATTCTAACTGCTGACTTACAACTCAAATAAAGACTAAGTATTGATTGAGGGTCAAAGCTATATAACTGAGAGGAGACCTCCACATAGCCTTCAAAGGAATGTGGAAAGGCTTTTGACCTAATGTCCAATCCTCACCTTCTTGTGGTGCACCCTGTCAGGTATCTACCAGGATACTGAACAGACGAGGATGGGCTGGCAATTTTGGATTTAGCCCACCAAATTTTATTCTTGTTGGCTTGAACAAAAATTTCAAATGATAGTACAACATTACCGAATTTTAATAATAATAAATAATTTAAATATTCTAAAATCCCAAAAGATGAACATTTGTGTGTACTCGTGAATATAGCAGCTGTTCTTTATCATCTCCATAACATTATACTCATCTGACAACCATCCTATAGCATGGAAGCAAGCTCACAGATAGAAAATTCCAAAAAAGTGATGTTTTAGTGTTTTCCCCTTGAACTCAAAGTAAATCACCTGTGATACCACAAACTGCATGTGTCATCTGATTTTACAGCAGAAGGACATCAGAGAAATCCTCATTAATCTCGATGCTAATAAGTCTGCTAGTCCAGATGATATCCTTCCATATGTGTTCAAAACTTGTGCTTTGGAATTAACACAGATCCTGTATTACCTATATGAAATGCCAAATTCATATTGCTGCATTGAAGCAAACCTTTATCCAGCCTGATCCACCCTAAAACAGGGAGATAAAAAGACAACCATCAAACTATCATCCCACTGCTCTTGAAATTGATGATGGAGAAGTTAACATTCCAACTACTTTGCTACTCAGATAATTAGTGATCACCAATAGGAACTATGCCATTCTTGTTCTACAATAGACTTCCATGCCAACCTTAACCATCATTGAACACAGGACATGGAAAGATTTGTTGAAACTTATGTGGAAATATCAAGGTTGCCCTTGATATTTTCAGTGCATTCATGCATGGCAACGAGTCCTTTTCAATAAGATACCATCGTGGTCTCTCTCCTGTTGTTTGTGACTGGATTGCTAGCTTCCTCTCTAGTCATCGACGAATATAATGGTAAGTGGCCTCCTCTCAATTTTCTTTAATGCTGAAGTATTCCCCCCAGGGTTCTGTACTCTTACCTATAGCTTTTCACCTACCAACTGCCAAACATGGTCTTGATACTGCCAGTCTCAAACCCTCTATTTGGCAACATGGCTCAGACACACACTTTTGAAAAAGAAGATAACAACTTGCCTTCTTTAGATACGCTAATCACACATCTGCCAAATGGTACCCTTTCTTTCTGTTCATAGAAAACCCACCCGCACAGGTAGATACATACAAACTCTTCTACCCCCCCCCCCTTCTCAACAAATAAGCTTCTCTTACCACAGAACTTGTCTTCATTATCCTATGGCTACAATGCCAAAAAAAGATTTAAAAATTATCTATCCTTTCCACCTCCTCACACCACCCTCTCAACATAAAGACTACAGTAAATGCCATTATTATTTCCTATATACAGGGCACTCCAGAAAAAAATAACCAGCACTTTAAAGAAATATGATCTCTGCACTGGTTTCAAATCCCATATGAAGCATCACTTCTCCAAAGAACCCACTTCCTCCCTCTGTAATCCAGATGTTAAGAAGGTTTCTTGTTCTTGCAATTTATCATATTGTGGTCAGACTGGGAGATCTACTAACATCCACCTAGAAAAACACAAAAAATACATCTGCCACCATAACTATGATCATTCAGGTCTAGCAAAACATTCCTTGATTACCTTGCACAGAATCAGATGGAAGAAAAGTATCATGCTCATCCATCCATCTGCTCATTGGACATCAGATACATACATTTCTGATGTATGTTCCACACAAGTCCTTGCCAGGTGGTCCTGTCATATGCTTTTCTGAGGGTTTCAACTCTCCGAAGATCAGTCACTCCAGTTTCTCTTTCGATGCATTCAAAGTATTTCAGTTTTCTTTTGTCAATATCTTTAAGGAGTCTTAAAGTTTTGTTGATCATTTCTCGCACCCAACCATTCAACTACTTTTCAGTATATGACATCCTCAACAGTCTCCTGGTAATAACACCACATCTCAAACGCAACTAACCTTTTCCTGTTGGACTTCTTTAGGTACTAAGTCTCACATCCATTAGTCGCTATTAGAAAAACAGCTGCATCCAGAATCCTCAACTTTCTTCTTGTGGAGATAGATCTATCTTTCCAGATTTTAGAGAAGTCTCTGGCTGTTGTTTTAACCATTCCTAGTCTTCTTCTGATGTCTTCTGAACAGCAGTTCTTCACATTAAATGGAGCCCAGATATTTGAACTTGCTGATTTCAATTCTTTCTCCAGTAAAGTACGTAAGTTTCCCTATCTTCCTTATCTATATTTCCTTTGAGAACCATAATCTTGTTCTTGCTAGGATTAGCTTGAATTCCTCTGATGGGTGTAAAGCATTAAGTTAATACCTTCTACTTTCAACAACAGTAACCAATGCAGAGAAGATAAAGCATTCACATGCAGGAATTGTTAATGCAAAAGTGTCAAGAACATCATATTCAAGGAGTGAAGTGATGAAAAATAGTCAATATCAATATCAAAATGAGACCTTCTTGTACTTGGTTAGAACCTTGTGAAGATCCCTGAAAATTTGGGAACAAATAATTTGTGCTTCAAGGGATTTTTATTTTGGCACCAGAGATTCCCACCAGCCACACATGGATAGTGACACTATTTGGTAAGTAATATATCTGCTCAGAAGTGGAATGTCAAGGGTATCCCAGTTGCTATGCCAGAAATGCAAAAAGTTAGCCTATATTCAAAACTATGTTCTGAATTTCTGCAACACCAATGACCCTTGAAGGTAAACCCGCTGGCCAAATGCTGGATGGACCATTTAGGACTGCCAATCTTGCCTAAAAAGGGGTCAGAGCAGTGTAAGATTATTATTCCCTCCCCTTTCCTGGATGTCCATGGGTCACACCACATTTCAAACAGATTTAAAGTGTGTCCTAATGATGTTATCTGTCAAACAAGAAAGCAAATTATAAGACTCAGGTAAAAGTAGAGCAAAGAATATGGGAAGAAAAGGACAGAAAAATGGAAAAGGCCCATACATCACTAGAAGCCTCCCTCAATTACAAAAACGTTGACAACTTCCTATTTCAAATTCTCTGTATGCTCCCATATACCAATCTACTCTGAAGATATTACTATCAATAATAACATGATCAATAACACATTTATTTCTTGAATGCTCTCTCCAAGTGATTTTATGCACAGTGTTATGTATGAACATAGTGTTAGTCTATGTCCTCAACAGAAATCCAACAGATAACATACCATTACCATTATTAGCTTTTCTCTTTTTCTTCAAATTTCTCAAAATATTTGTATGTCTGGTTAACAGTTTCTATTCTGCTCTTTAGATTTCTAAGAACTGGCTTTTCCTTCTTTATACCAACTGCCATCTTTAATGACTAAAATACTATAGCTTCCTTTTTAAAATGTTCTTTTGGCACATGCACAAACAGGTCTCAGCAATCATCTCGATGTGATGATGGCATGATACTGCTGCTCTATTTCTTTGGGCTTCTTTTCTGAAAGAAGTGGAATATTTTTTGGAATCACCTGAGGGTCAAATATAGATAACTGACATGTGAACTATACATAGTCTGTATGGAATGCAGTGAACAAGAGAGGCTTTCTGACCCAATGTCCAATTCACCCCTTTATCACGGGGAAAATTCTCAATATTGCCTAGATTTTGATCAAACAAAAAATGGACTAGCAATTTTGGGACTTAGCATGAAACTGTAATTAGTATAATTCCACTGCTTCCATGATGATGTAACATAATGCAAACTTAATTTTCAGTCAACATTCTCATAATCAGTTGGCTTCTTAAATCTTCCACATCCGTTTCATAGCCATCTAATGAGGTATTCTGCTCTATCAGCAAATGTTTAACCTGATTAGCTGTCTGTTTATAAGCCTATTAATCATTTCAAAAACACTAGTTATTAATTGCCTCAGTGGATGTCATATCTTCTATTATGTAAAACCATACACACATATATATATATATATATATACATACAGAAAGCATACTTACTTGCTTTTTTAATCCCCTAGTGGCAATACTGGACATGCCATCAGACAAGTATTCACCAGTGTCTGAGTCACTGCAAGGCCTTAATGGTCTTATTTCTTCACTAGAATCACCATGTAATATTCCTAAATAATGCATAAAATTGGATGTTCATTTTTTACATAGTATAACAATATATTTGTTATTAATATAAAAATTTACAATAAAAATTATGACAAGTACAAATAAATTTAAAAATATCATGCTTGTCTAATACATAAAAATATCAGAGAAGCATAATACAATAATACAATAGTATAATTTTATACAAAATTATACTATTGTATTATTCATTATATTCATCATACTAATGAATAATACAAGCAAATCAAGAAATTCCAAATATATTTTGAAAATACATACCAAATGATCAGGATAATAAAATAACACAGATAATAAAACAATTCCTCAGTGACAAAATGCTAGGGTTCTAGAGGACAACTGTATCAAAAGTCAACTGCGAGTATACCATCAATGGATGTACCAGCACCCAGCAAGCAAGTGGTGACTGACAACATGCCACTGATGACCAAGGTCAAAGTGGACTGTCCAGGTTCATACAGACACAAATCACACCCAGTTTCAATGCCAGAGGTCCAAGCGGCATAAGCGAGTGAACAGTATGGTGTACCATGCATAGCACACACTACGGGAGCCACTGTTGACAGCTTGTCATCATGCATTGCACCTTGCCTGGTATTAGGACCATCAAAACTGGACCTCTACAGTGGACCCGAGTCATGTGGGCTGATGAATTCCATTATTAGTTGTACTGAGCTGATGAGAGGGTTCAGGTGTGGCATCAACAGCATAAGGCCATGGCCCCATCTTGCTAAGTCAGCTCTGTTCAAGGTAGTGGTGGCTCTGTGATTGTTTAGGAACCTTCTCATGTGACACATTAGGTCCAGTGTGTCTGGTGAGGTCCTTAAATGCTTCAAATCATTTAAGGAAATCAGAACAGAATGTGCTGGCCGATCACCCATACTGTACACTTTTGTGTCCGTTGCACATCCTGCAGTCAATAGTCTGCTTCAGCAGAACAAAACACTACCCCACTGAGCTGCAACCACCCAGGAATGGCTCAAGGAACACTCATCTGAGTTTCGGACCATCCAGTGGTCCTCAAAGTCCCCTGGATTTAAATCCGATCGCTCTGGAATGCCATAGAGTGAAATATCGGATACATGAATTTAGGGTTGATGACTAAGATGCAGTTGTTGACAATGGTGCAACAGGCATGTTGGAATTACCTCCAGCTCTCTGGCATCTGGTGGAGTCAATATCTCGGAAAGTACAGGACTGACACATTATTAGGTAGGTATCTTGAATGTTTTGTCCATTGAGAGAGAGAGAGTGTGTGTATTTAATAGGCCTGTGTAGCTCGGTGGAAATGCCGCTTGCATCCTCTGTGCTTGGTCGCTCAAAATTAGACTTAGGTTCAAGTCTAGTCACCGACTGGAGGAACTTTTTCTAAGCCTATTTTCGACTGGTTCCCAAGTTAGTCAATCTCTAGCATGGGCAAGCAGGTTTTTTCCTCCCAGAAACTTGGGTTTTTCGTTGCGTAAACTCAAGAAAATAGACCATAGTGCCCACATTATTTCAGACAGTAACATATGCTATGGTTACGTACCAAGAGATGGCAGCACTTGTTTGCCAGCCGCTTCATCGGTGGCTGCCTATAATTAGTGATAGACATGGGCCAGCAATCTCTGATTGGCTACTGGTGGAAACTGAACTGTCCATTCAGTCTCCAAAAGCTAGATAAGATATAAAGGCCTCGCCTACTCCTTATAAGGGAATAAAAAAAAGGCGTTACCTGATTTTTTTAATGAATGTTTTATAGATAAAGTAAAAATTTAAAAAAAAACGACTATAAACATTAACTATGAATACTTCAAAGATATTTGAGATATTCATGAGGTCAGAACTGTAAAATATATAATGGAGTAATAGTTTTGCAAATTTTAAGGAACGGATGGTCAAATTGAAATCTGAGTGTGACATCTTGGTCACTGGTATAGTAAATTTAGTATAGTGTACTGGACTTATTCAGATTCAAACAATTTGATATGATCCTGATTTTTTATTTCAGCAGAATAGTGCTCAAACGAGGGGTTCTTAAGGGTCAAACCTGTATAACTGAGTGGAGACCTCCACATAGCCTTTAAAGGAATGCAGAGAACCAACCAGAGCTTCTAAACTGATGCTCAATCCTCACCTTCTCGTGGTGCACCCTGTTGGATATTTACTTGGATACTGAACGAACAAGGGTGGGCTGGCAATTTGGGATTTAGCCAAACAAATTGTATTCTTATTGGTTAAACCAAAATAAAAAATGATGGTACAACATGACAATATTTCATGCCGGCTGGGGCGTCGCTGGTTAAACAAGGCTACCATTGTTTTCGCCAGGGAATCAGGGCGAACAACAAAAAGTCAGCTACTGGAAGAAATCTGAAAACACCCCCCAACAAAAAACATCACCAGAGTTAAAGATTGATACTATAAACATAAGAAGCCTGAATGGCAAAGAAATGGAGCTAGCTGAGGAATTGCTGAGGAATTACATAAGTACCAGATCGACATAAATAGGGCTGACTGAAACAAAAAAGACAAAAACTGGTGAGATCTTTCTCAGCAATAAATACAAAATGTTATATTCAGGCAATGACAATCAAGGAAAAGAAGGAGTAGCCATAGTATTCAACACTAAATATGACGCTAACCTTCTTGAAAGGCAGGCAGTCTCAAGTAGAGTGATGTGGGCAAATATCAGAATGAGGAACTGGACAATGAGATTTATTTGTGCCTATAATCCCACAGAAGGTTCTACTAAGGTAAAAATGGAGGAATTTTTTGATGCTTTAGAAGAAGCAACTGACACAATGAAAAAGGAAAAGATGGTCCTTGTTGGGGATCTCAATAGAAGAGTAAGAAATGATTGTGAGACATACAAAAATATTTTGGGAAAATTTGGAGAAAATAGCAAAGCTAATAATAATGGCAAATATTTGTTGGATTTCTGCTCAGGACATGGACTGGTTATTACTAACACCATGTTCCAACATAAAAATGTGCACAAATTCACATGGAGAGAAGAGGCAAGTAATAAGAAAAGTCTCATTCACTATGTTATTGTTGATAGTGATGTTTTCTCCATGGCGCAGGACACCAGAGTGTACAGAGGATTTGAAATTGGAAGTGATCACTATTTAGTCTTGAGTAGGATAAAATTGAATTCATATTGAAAAGAATAACATGTAAGAAAGTTTTAAAGCGAATAAAAGTTGAGCAGCTCTCAGGTGTAAACTGTAGACTAAAATACACAAAGATTATTGAAGAATAAATGAAAGAGTATGAGAACAGGAATCAAACCTTGGAGATTCAGTGGCAAGCCTTGAAGAAAGCCCTGATTGATTCAGCTAGAGAGGCATGCGGTGAAGTTGTCTGCAAGGATAGAAAAATTAGAACTCCTTGGTGGACACAGGAAGTTAAAGAGGCAGTGAAGGAAAAGAAGAAACCAACCAAAAGTTCCTGGGAAATAAGTCAGTTTGTGCTCTTAGAGAATACAGAGACAAATGCAAGAATGCTAAACACTGTGTAAAACTAGTTAAACAACAAAAGTCATGGGAGGACTTTGGCAAGAATATAGAAAATAAATATCAAGAAGGTGGCAAAATATTCTCACGGTTGTAGAAGAAGATTAAGAATGGAGGAAAGAGTGGTGTAAAAGGAGTTAGAGATGATAAAGGTGACACAAAAACAAGAGAAAAAGATATCCTTGAAGTATGGCATAATTACTTTGAAAATTTACTAAATGAAACAAGCAGTGATCACAGCACAGTGATATAAAACACTGACCAGGCATGCAGTCAGGAATACATATCCATACTTGAAGTAGAAAAAGCCATCAAAGGCATGAAATGTGGAAAGGCAGCAGGAGTAGATGATATTCGACCAGAAATGCTGAAGTATGGTGGCATAAAAGTCTTACAGTGGCTGCACTGCACAGTTTAGAAAGCCTGGACAGAGGGAAGAATTCCCGATGATTGGAGTAGAGCTCTCATAGTACCCATATATAAAAAGGGAAATAAAACCGAATGTGAGAATTACAGAGGTATTTCCCTACTGAGTGTTCCTGGCAAGATTTATGCAAGTATACTTGAGAAGAATTCTGGAAGAAAAGCTTGGTGAAGAACAAGATGGATTCAGGCCAAACATGTCGTAAAGTGTCATCTTCACTTTACGACAAATAGTCGAGAAAGCATGGGAATATAACAGAGATCTATATTTAAGTTCTGTCGATTTGGAAAAGGCATATGATAAGGTGCCAAGAGAGAAGCTATTCAATACGCTACAGTTATATGGTGTCAATGGGGCATTATATCAAGCAATACTTAGTCTGTATTTGAATTGTAAGCCAGTAGTTAGAATTGAGGGAAGTAGAGGAAGATGGTTTAATGTTAAATCTGGTGTGAGACAAGAATGTACATTATTCCCTCTCTTATTCATTATCTATATGGATCACATTATGAAGGAAAGTGGTATTAAAATTGATATCAAAATTGGAGATGATAATGTCAGCTCTTTGCTTTATGCGGACGATGTTATACTACTAAATAAATCCACTACAAGTCTGCAAGATTCCCTGACTAAATTGAATAACTGTTGTAATAGATATGGTATGAAGGTCAGCAATAAAAAGACAAAAAACAATGAAAATAGCCAGAATCATTGAAAATGTCAACTGTGTTGTGAATGGAGAACGTGTGGAACAATAAAACATTTCAGTTACTTAGGCACGATTTTTAGTGAAGATGGTAAATTAAATATAGAAATAGACAACAGAATCAGCAAAGCTGGTATGGTGGGATGTCAATTGAATAAATTCATATGGAATATGAAAGAAATTAGTCAAAACAATAAATTGTCTTGTATACAGCTAATTAGTAAATTAGCTGTGTTCAAACCAGTTTTAACTTATGAATCTGAGAGCTGGGTCAGAAGTAAAACACTTGACCAAAGACTAGAGACCGCAGATATGAGAGTCCTGAGAAAGATTAGAGGCATGAAAAGATGCTATCAATGGCAATATCATATTAAAAACGATATGATATTAGGAAAAGAACGATATTAGGAAAGAACTTGACATTGTCAGCATCCAGGAATGCACTAGCAGAGCTAATCTCAGGTGGTATGGTCACTTAAACAGAATGGCGAAGAAAGATTAGCAAAACAAGTGTACTCTGCCAGGTTGGCAACAAAACGATCCAGAGGAAGACCAAAATATAGGTGGATTGATACGGTACAAAGTGCCTTAGACGATAGAAATATAAGATCTGATAATGTTGGAGTCTTGACAAGTAACAGACTGATTTGGAGGAAAATTGTAGATAGGAAGTTAGTAATGATATAATTTTTTTTCATGTAGTACTGGTATGGTCACTTAAACAGAATGGGCAAAGAAAGATTAGCAAAACAAGTGTACTCTGCCAAATTGTAGATAGGAAGTTAGTAATGATATAATTTTTTTCATGTAGTACTGGTATGGTCACTTAAACAGAATGGGCGAAGAAAGATTAGCAAAACAAGTGTACTCTGCCAGGTTGGCAACAAAACGATCCAGAGGAAGACCAAGATATAGGTGGAGTGATACGGTACAAAGTGCCTTAGACGATAGAAATATAAGATCTGATAATGTTGGAGTCTTGACAAGTAACAGACTGATTTGGAGGAAAATTGTAGATAGGAAGTTAGTAATAATATAATTTTTTTCATGTAGTACTATCATATCCTGTACACCCCTTGAGGGTACATGGTAGGAATTTGATGATGATAATGAGTGCTCAAACGCCGTAGAATGTGAGAGAGAGAGGGACGGGGGGATTTATCCTTAGAAATGGTTTGATGGCTGTTAATTCTCCTTTAAGGAGGACATGATAACTCCTGTCAAAATATATAGAAGTTAATAAATGTAGTAATTTTTAAATGTGCCAATTATGTGTTATTTAATTTGTAATAATGTCTACTATACATGTTCTCTTAAAACAGCTAACATATGTATCACTGTTTGATGCATTGACTGAACAGACGCCAGTTTTCAAGTCACCTATATCATCTCTAATTTCTTTTACTACACCCTTTCCTCCATTTCTAAGGTTTTTCAACAGCCTCCAGAACATTTTGCCACCTTCCTGATGTTTATTTTCTATGTTCTTGCCAAAATCTTCCCATGGCTTTTGTTTAGCTACTTTTACACAGTGTTCAGCTTTCTTACATTTGTCTCTCTCTATTCTCGAAGATCACAAGATGACTTATTCACCTGGAACTTTCAATATGGTTTCTGATTTTTCTATCCTTGCAGATAACTTCACCACATGCCTCTCTGGCTGAATCAATCAACGTTTTCTTCAGGGCTTGTCCCTGAATCTCCAAGATTGGTTCCTGTTCTCAAACCTTTTCATTTTTTCTTGAATAATGTTTGTGTATTTTAGTCTACAGTTCACATTTGAGAGCGGCTTAACTTTTATTCGCTTTAAAACTTTCTTACATGTTCTTCTTTTCGATATGAAATTCAATTTCATCCTGCTCAAGATTAAATGGTGATCACTTCCAATTTCAAATATTCTGTGCACTCGTGTCCTGCCCAGTGACAAAACATCACTATCAATAACAACATAGCCAATGAGACTTTTCTTATTCCTTGCTTCTAATCTCCGTGTGAATTTATGTTAGAATACTGTATAACTAATACTGCATAATGTTGGAACATTATACAGTATTAATAATAACTAGTCCATGTCCTGAGCAGAAATCCAACACGTATTTGCCATTATTATTAGCTTTGCTCTTTTCTCCAAATTTTCCCAAAGTATTTTTGTATGTCTGACAATCATTTCCTACTGTGCTATTTAGATCCTCAACAAGGACCAGCTTTCTCTAAATCCTCAAAAACTTTATCCACTTCTATCTTTTGTAAAACCTTCTGTGAAACCATAGGCACAAATAAGTCTGATTGTCTAGTTTCCCATTCTGATATTTGTACACATAGCTCTACATGATACTGCCTGCCATTCAAGAAGATCAGACTCGTATTTAGTGTTAAATACTATAGCTACTCCTCCTTTTCCCTGATTGTTATTGCCTGAATATAGCATTTTGTATTTATTGCTTAGAAAGGTAACCCCAGTTTTTGTCTTTTTTTATTTCAGTCACCCTTATTATGTGAATCTTGTACTTAACCAGTTTTTCAGCCACCTCCATTTCATTGCCATTCAGGCTTTTTGGGTGCTTAAGGGTTAAAGCTGTATAACTGAGAGGAGACCTCCACATAGCCTTTAAAGGAATGCAGAGAACCAACCAGGACAACTGACATAATATCCAAACCTCACCTTCTCATGGTACTCCTGTTAGGTATCTACCTGGATACTGAACTTACGAGGATGGGCTGGCAATTTGGGAATTAGTTGACCAAACTGTATTCTTATTGGCTAGAAAAGAAGTACATATCAATAACAGTACAGATTGATTACTGGAGGCCTTGGCAAATTTGGTTAGGTGCCTTTTTTTTCAGTGTGACAATTTCAATAAAATATGTCACTGCTGTCAACCATAACATTCCTATTTCTGCATATCAATATATTTTAGTCTTGACAGAAAAATATTTCTATTATAACACTCGAATTTTCTCATGATATTGCATGATAACACAAGTAAATGAAATAATTTAAGAAGGATAAAAATTAATTCGCCAAGTAATTTTTGTTTGCAGTTACTTGGCTTAACATGCACACAGTTGAACTGTCCACTACATAATTAATAGCATTATAATTGTTAAACTAGCACCATTTGTAAAAAAAGAATTCAACAAAGAACACTGCTTTAAATCACAAAATGAATATATTGCAGAGAATCATCATCATCATCAAATTTCTGATATATACCCTCTAGGGGTGTACAGGATATGATAGTACTACATGAAAATTTTACATCATAACTAACTTCCCATCTACAATTTTCCTCCAAATCAGTCTGTTAAATGTCAAGACTCCAACATTATCAGGTCTTATATTTCTGTCTTCTAAGACACTTTTTTTTTTTACTATATCAATCCACCTATATCTTGGTCTTCCTCTGGGTCTTTTTTCTGCCAATGTGGCAAGAACACTTGTTTTGCTAATCTTTCCTCTCCCATTCTATAAGTGACCATACCACCTGAGATTAGCTCTGCTAACACATTCCTGGATGCTGACAATGTCATGTTCTTTCCTAATATTCTCGTTTTTAATACGGTATTGCCATGGATGATATCTGTTCACGTCTCTACTCTTTCTCAGGGCTCTCATATCTGCGGTCTCTAGTCTTTGGTCAAGTGTTTTACTTCTGACCCAGCTCTCAGATCCATCATCACCAAATTCCTGCCATGTACCCTCAAGGGGATGTACAGGATATGATAGTACTACATGAAAGAGAAAATGCAGAGAAATGAATAACTAGTTTGGAAGGAAGTGACAACATACTTTTATAAGAGTGAAATTCTCAACCAAAAAAAGATGTTTGTTTATACAAAGAACTAAAAGAGGAGAGAGAGAGAAAACCACAACTAATTGCATGATGCAATAGCAACAAAACAAGAAAATACCACAAAAATAAAGTGAACAAGAAATCGAAGAACTCTAACCTAATGCAGATACTCCTGTGATTCACTGACCATAATTTATTATTGTAGTTACTTTTTTAAAATTATCAGTAATTTTTATTATTTTGCCCTCTCTAACTCTTTGTAAGCCAGCAAATGAATTCAGTGAAATTTTCATAGCAGACTGGATACCATTACCTGCTTACCGTAATTTATTTATTTATTTTTTTTTTTTTTTATGGGAGGAGAGTTAAAATTCTCCATTTGATTAACAGGAAGTAAGTTATAAACAGTTCAGCAAAACAATAGCTTTCCATTAGAAACAGAATAAATACAGAAAGTGAAGCTACCATTATTGTTTTCAGTTCGTTGTGATAACTTTTTCACCTTGTATCACGAATCATCTAATGGTTACCTTCCTTTGTTAGCTTGCGAGAAAACCATTATGCTGAAAATGTTATTTACTACTTTTTTTTTTCAAACTGATGAAACCAAAGAGCATCTGTGATTATATTTTAATTTAACAGTAACTTCCTTAGAGCAAAAAAAGCATACCCTTAAATTAACAATCTTATCACTGAAGAAAAAAATCACTTTTCCAACAAGGTCATATAAAAATTTTTGTTTGCAGCAGCATATTACTGCATATTATTTCACAAGCACAAGAGACTGTGAAGTCTATAGCAAATCAATGTGTGCACATAAAGAGAAAAGTAATCTGTTGATATTCTTTCTGAAAAGCTAGAGGTTGCAGTCATTAAGGAATACTTCATGTTGCAAACAGAGGCAGAGGAAACGAAATGAATGGCAATAACAAGTTCAGTGAGTTAGCAACTTAATTGTAAAAGGATGTTATACTGCTCTTGTTCATGTTATTCTGAGTTAAACAGAAATGGGGCATAATAGAGGCCAATTCTATCCATGGAAATGTATGAACAAGACAAAGAAAATGCAGCAATTGGCTGCCTATAAGATAGTGGCTCGAGTGTGTGTGTGTGTGATTGCTAGAGAGAAGAATCTTCAATTAGCTGATCTTTTTAGAGGTTCTTAGTGTGCAGGACAGATTTTGGATTTATACAGTTAGTAGCTGGACAGATGAAAAAGTAACATCTTAAAAATAAAAGGATACCCAGCTTTTTAGTGAGGATGCTATAAAAGTGATGAGCTTGTGTCAGGAAAAGATGAGGGGGGGGGGTGTCAGTCTAAGAAGAGAAATCTGGTCTTGACCATTAAGTCGAGCATCATCAAAGGTAAGAGAAACCTAAGTTCTTTTTTTTTGCAAGGAACTCAAAATTATGTTTTGAAAGCACACGACTAGATGCTCATCACCCCACTCAAGGATGGTATGGAGTCTTCACCTAACAAAAGAGGATGTGCAAAATAATGGAGCCTTGTAAAACACATACATTAATAACATAAGAAGAGAGAGAGAGAACGCCCTCCAAAATTGCATATGCTGAACCAGTCAGAGAAAAATGACAGTCCAATTAAAAAGGGTGGAAAGCAGACCATGGCAATTTGTTCAGAAGCCCAATAAAATGCCATGAAATGTCAAATGCATCAGTATAAGTTTCTCCCAACCTTTCTGTGGAATGCAAGTATGGTGGTTGATGGGGAAAACAAGATTTGCTATGGATCATGACCAGGTTTCCATATGATTAGGAATGCAATGAACCATGATTTGGTTGAATAACTGAATACAGAAGACGAAATTAAAACTTCAAAATTTTTACAGATTAGAGGCCTGATAAATAGAACATCAATCCAAATATAGTACAAAAAGAAACACGCTTGAAAATATACAATGCTTTAGGTGCCACATTATTATATGGCAGTGATATTTAGCAGTGTCCACATTATTGTATGGCAGTGAAATTTGGGCAATAAACAAACAAGATAAAGAATAAAAACAAGTGACATGAGATTTATGAGAAGAACTGCAAAATACACATTATTAGACTAAAAAAGGAACAAAGATATTTTAAAAGAACTAAAAATCAATAGAAGAAAAACTAAACAATTATAAACAGGAATGGACAGAACATGTAAACCGAATAGCCAACACCTGATATCCTAAACAAATAATAAAATATAAACCAATTGGAAAGAGAAGGCTGGGTAGACCTCAAAATAAGATATTAGAGGATAATGAGACCAGAATAGAATATGGTCTATATCCATAATTAGTGTTATGATGATGACTGAGTACAGAATATTCAGTTTTGCCTAAGCACTGAATATTCAGCAAGCATACTAAATTAAATTTTATAAACAACTCTTAAAAAATAAACTCACTGAAAACTGATACAAAATTTTAATCTGTGATATTTTCGTTCTAAATATTTGCAAAATTTAATTCAGCATGGTTTGGCCAAATTAGTGCTTCAGCCAAATTGTAGAATGAAGAAACATTGAAAAATATGTGTAACACTTCACCTAATGACGTAACCATGTGAAAATGTAATGAAAAGAATAATCCTGATTTCATAACAAAAATACAACATAGGGAAACTTGGAAAGTTTGAAAAAAAGATCAGAAAGCTTATTAGAATACAACCAATGACATCACATTTGCCTCAGCTTGCACTACTTAAAAGACACAAGGATTGCAAACCAACCCTATATGTGCCTTTTATTAAGGATTTTTTTTTATTATTATTAAAGTTTCACTGGCCTGACATCTGTTTCAAACTGTTGTTTCTCATCAGAGATCTGACAGAAGCATTAAGATGACAAAAACTTATTCAACACCAAAGCAATCTCTGTGCTAGAGAGTAGTTTTTTCATAAGTGAACTGTGGTTGGTGTGTATAAGAGTAATTATCAGAAATGAAGTCTAAAGGTCTTCATTTCAGCATTGTGAAATAAAGAGATCAATCCATATTTCATAGATGAATGTGTGTTTGGTTATGACATCTGAATAAGCATGGATCTTTTAATATCCCCTATTTCTCTTTATCAAGGACTGTTTTACACTGCCAAATTAAAGACATTTAGAATTTACTTTGATAAAAGATGAAAATAAAGTTTTGCTTTGCATGAATATAATAAAACTGTCAAATATTACAAGTACAGCTGAAAGGCTTCAATTTAGCAGTAAAAGAAGGATACTATGGATCTAATCATATTTTATAACCAAATAAAGAAAAATTTACCAGAGCTTATGAAAACATCTTTGTCATAAGCTCTCCTCAAGAAACAAAATAAAAAAATATTAATGGAACTTTCATTTTAAATTGTGAAATATAGAAAATAATTATGGATTAATTAATAATCAAAATGAATTGATAAATTATGATGCAGGAAAATAAATTTTTCAGTGTTTCTGGGAGGAAGCCCACACCTGGTTCCTTCATAAATATTTCAACTTCTGGAAAAAATTCTTTTAATGAATAAATCGGTAGCTGGCGTGGTAGAATAAGTTAAATAAAGTTAAAGAATAAGTTTATTTGCTAATTCTTGAAATTAGCAAATAAACTTATTTGAAATTCTGGTCTATTACTAATCATTTCAATCATTGCATAATGCAAAGATTTTAGCTGTTTGTCATCTCATACCCCCCCCCCATCTCCCCCAGATATGGCAATGCCAAATATCAGTTGTTTTGGTGAATTTACTTCAAATTCTGGCTGCTTACTTGTTCTTGTATTGTGGTTTGATATTTCAGTTTAACACCCCCGACCGGCCACGACATCTACAGACATTCAAGCAAAATCTGGATACGATTCTGTAACACCTATTGAATAACATGGATAAGAAGTGCAATTTGGTTTTGCTATTTCATCCACCATGGCCAGTAAGGAAGTTAATTTATGCTTGTGTTTTAGTGTCCATTTCTCCTGCGTCACAAAGATATATTGTTGTTCACATATTTTACAGTTTGCACATTTTGAATTTTCACGTAAATAGCATAACTTTGAAAATTGCTTTTTACAAAATTTTACAACAAATTTTAATAATTTGCAATATAAACAACTTTTAAGGCTCCATAATATAAACTAAAATAAAAATGCCAACAAAAAAGTACCTACAGCAAACACAAGCCTTTGTATGAAGTAACTTTGTATGAAGAGGCTTTCATTGCATTTGTTATGATACAGATAACAGGAATTTTTCTGCTTCAGTCAAAGCAAATATCTGAAACTCACGCCAAACTGGCTAAATACTGAAGCAAAACTAAATGTTCAGCACATCCCTAATGTTGATGTTCACTGATTAGTTGACAGTTCTAAATGTTGATTACCTTCTCACTGCTCTTTTTACGGCATTGCCTAAGACCTGAGGTGAGAGCAATTCAATAGGCCAACAGTTTGATGGTAGGTACTTATTTTTTTTTTTTAGAAACAGATTGCATGCATGGAGGCTGGCTTTCATGCTCTAAGGCAGATGCCAGTTACGTGTAATTTAATATACAGATGATAAAGGACAACTTTAATCCGGAAGCACATTTCTTGAGTACAATTTTTGGGATACTATCAGGACCTTATGCCTTATTCGAGTTCATTATGATCTTTCTAATTTTTTTCTAGCAAAATGCTAGAGGAAGCATGCAATGCAATGTTCCAGGAGGACACACTGGCCATTTATGCAAGAGCTAAAAGATAAGGATGATGCCAGGATATGTCAGCTTTATCTTTTGATTATGCTGCAACACCACCATGAATAGAAATTGCCTTTTGTAAAGGACCAGACAGCAAGACTGCCATTGGTGTAGAAGAGGAGTTTTTCACATTCTCCCCTTTCAAAGCCAGACTTAACCCTGTTAATGGTTTGCAGGCAATTATTAATGAAGTTGTTTCTGTCTCAAGCCATTTATGATATGTGTGTGTGTGTGTGTGTATATATATATATATATATATATATATATATATATATATATATATATATATATATGAGCCTCCAAAGCTCAATCAGTATAGATAAAGCCGTATGGTTGGAAAGACCTGGGTTCGATTCCTGTCCATGATGTGAGGAACCGTTATCTGGTCTCTTTCAACTAAAGGTGAGTTAGCAAGTTTCACACAGAGGTAGAGAGTTTTTCACCCAGAAACTCTGCCCCTCAGAACAAACAAACTGGCTCCCGTGCACACATGGATTTGCAGCCATGAATACTTAGGCCTGATTCATCAGCTATATGCTAGTCCCAAGCTCAGAAAAAATGGGGAGAGAAGGAGGAAAAGGCAATGGTGAACTATCCTGTAAAAATCTCACCAGATACACTTTGTGGCAAGAACACCTGCCTTACCAAGAGTCTGACATGACTGAAGAGTTAAATCAGCGTATAAGACAACCAGCATAATGCCATACTGCAGTGAGGAATTTACCAGGAATAGTATAAACATCTTGACGAGGCCTAAATTTTAAGCTAATTTTAAGCAACGCCCCCCCCCCCCAATTTCTTCTTTCTTGTATTAATGCAATGTTAGGTATTGTTGTTATATCTGTTATTTTTATGTCTATGCATATCTGTTATTTTTTTGCATAGCATAGATTTAGTATTTACGTGAATTACTCTAAAATTGATTAGCCCCAATTTTAATTAATTATTAATTTTGTAATTTTTTTTTAAATTTTAGGATTATTGAAATTGTTATCATTTAAAATCACAGAACCTGCAACAAAACGAAGAAAGTATGAAGCTCGATTTAAAATAAGAGTAAAAAATAACAGAAAAAAAATAACACAAAAATTGCAGTTATACCAGGTAAAAAGTGAAGATTGGTTCCAAACCTGAAATATAATCAAAATAATGAAAAAAAAAACACACATTAAATTCATTAGAATCATAAGATTTTTATTTACATTTCATGGAGAACACACATACATATAATGAATTTTAATAACTTTAAAAAACAACATATTCATTTCAGTTGTTTGCTAAGGATTCTATAAATTACAGTCCTTCGAAAGCTTTCGTTTTCGCGAGACTGTAATATCACTAGAACTACTAGGTATGGTATTATCATCATCGACTTCCGCCTCAACTTGTGGAATTCTTCTTGTCATGTCTTGAACAAAAGTACCACTGGTTGTTTCAGTAGTTTTAGGCATGAACTCGGTTATTAATCACTGTGTTGATGCTTTAGATAAGTCACGATATAATTCTGTGTATGAAGACATTAACAACTTAAGCTCACATGAAAACTTCCCAGTACGTTCTTCATTTGGATCATGTCGGGCAAAATAATTGCCTAAATTACTGGCCAGTTTAAGACCTTCTTTAATAATATCAGCAGTAAAAGTAGGATTATCTTGATCATTATCATTAACTTCTTCGCTTTCAGGAGTCTCAGAAACAGTCTCCACTATTTCGTCTTCACTAAGAGGTTTATCGATTAACAATTCTTCGATATCTGCCGACATAAGATCATCGAATCCTCCTCTGCCAATTTCACATGCCAAGCTTATTATATTGGGGAATTCTGCAGTATGATTGAAGGGAACAGGAGCATTCTCTTTAACACATGCGGACCAAATAGCTTTCCAGCATGCATTCATAGTTTCCGGTCTCAATTCAGATAATAATAATCGAACCTGATCAATACAATCCATAATTGAAAATCTTTTCCACACATCCATAACTGACAGTGTTTCATCATTTAGCTTGTTCGAAACGTGCTGAAATGTTTGTCTGACATAATATGTTTTAAAAGTCGCAATTATACCCTGATCTAGAGGTTGTAGCAATGATGTTATTGGGCGGCAGGAAAAAAAATTGCACATTTGGGTGTTCTATGGCAGGATGACTGGATGCACTATCAAGAATCAAAAGAACTTTAAATTCAAGACCCTTGTCATTCAAATAGTGACTAACTTCTGGCACAAAATGTTTGTGAGCCACTCAGTGAAAATATCAATGGTCACCCAAGCTTTTTTTGTTGGCCATCCAATGAACTAGCAATTTTTGAAAATCTATGCCTTTCATTGGCCGTGGTCTTAATGATCGATTTATGAGCAGTGGTTTTAACGTCCGATCTCCTAAAACATTCAAACAAAATAGGAGTGTTATGCGATCCTTTGTTGCTTTGAACCCACCAACAGTTTTTTGCATTTTTGATACGCAAGTTCTGTTTGGCATTTTTTTTTTCAGAAAAGGCCAGTTTCGTCCATATTCCAAACTTGTTCACGAGTGTAACCTCATCTTCAATTATTTTAGCAAGTTTTTGTGGAAAATGCTTTAGCAGCTGTTTCATCAGCAGAAGTCATTTCACCTTTAATTTTTATATTATGAAGAGTATGTCTTTTAATAAACTTAGCCAGCCAACCATTGGTTGCATGAAATTCATATTTTTTCTCGATTGAGATGACGTATCTGGCCGCAATTTTTTTATCTGTTCATAAAATCTCAATACTGATTGCTTGATGGAATTTCCGTCAACTGGCATTCTTTTTTGTACATTATCTTCTATCCACATCACTAAAGCTTTTTCGGCCTTTTCTAGAACAACATCTCTTGTTTATGATGATAATTTCGCACTTGATTTTGTACCAGAACATACCGCTTTTCTAATAGCCTCTTCATTTTTCTTTATAGCCGTCACACCTTCCCCAGTTTGAAGATGATTTAAAATTTGAATTTTTATATCCAAGGAAACGGCTTTCCTTTTTTTGGTTATCGACAACATCATGTGAGGGCTGGATTAAAATCTTTGGTTAATTAAATGAAAGTTTGAAAATTACATATAGCTTACCATTTATTATTTCTTGGCAAAATTATTAATTTTACAACGAGATTTTTATTTTGATTTCACTTAAAAAATGCAAATGCAAAAAATGCAGTAACTGTGTTGTCTACTCAAACACCAAATTCAAACTGCTAATAACTGCTTTTTATGTGCAGTCAGTTATGTAATTCGGGGAATTTCCAATAAATGAAATTCGTAAGAATTTAGCATTTTCTTAATTGAAACAAGAATGCAATTCTACAAAAATCTCAGAATTTTCTCGAATTACGGATTTTTTCGTAACTTAGACTTTAGGTTGGTCACGTAAAAGTGAATAAAAATAGCATAAAAAAATTATTCTTGATATCCCAATTCCCGTAAAAAAAATTCGCATAAAAAGAGGTTTGGGTGTACTTGGTTTAATCCTTTATATCCAAGTGTAAGCAAACAAAGTTTGCCTAAAGTATTTTCAAGACTAGGGCAACTCGTGGCAAAGGAGGTATGACTTCACATCACTTGCCTTAGTATCCCATAATGCAAAGCACATCTAAAGTGTGACACATTTTGGCAACTCGTACATGAAAATACGACTTATGAATTACTTCAACCTTGGTATCACTTCTGGGGTCTGACTCCCGCTGATGAGACCTCAATAAAGGTTGAAAAAGTCTGAGTAGTAACCCTTCCCATAATGCATAGCATTATACGTCTGCAAGGAAATGTGCTTTGCATTATGGGATACTAAGGCAAGTAATGTGAAGTCATACCACCTTTGCCACGAGTTGTCCTACTCCTGAAAATACTTCAGGTGCGAACTTTGTTTGCTTACACTTGGATAAAGGATTAAACCAAGTATATAATTTCTTGGTATCTTTAATTTATATTGAATACTACAGAGGTGAAGTCTCAGCTTTGTCATCATAAGTGCTCTCTTCAGCTAAAACAAGATGCTTTGCAAATGAGAAGTTTTATGGGATAAATCATAACTATTATACCATTGCTATGATACAACAGAGAGAAAAATCTGGGAGAGTCTTTGGAAATTAATAAAGTATATATATATATATATATATATATACCCCTTTATCAAGATGCAATCACTACTCTGATCACAAAACCTCAACATAGCTCACTTCAATATCTGGGCATTTATTGGCTATGGTGTGAATGCCAGTCATCCTACTACGGACAGACAGAAAATCAACTGAACACCACACTGAAGAACACATTTGAGATATTGAATATCATAGAACTGAAGCCTCAAGAACTGTATTTCATCTGGGTACTTCAAATATAAAAATACAATATTCAAACAGAACTGTGGTCTAGTCGTAGGCAGTCCTCTTTTGCCAGTTTTAGCAAATCATTATATGGAAACATTTGAAAACGAGATCCTAGAAGAATACCATCATAAACCAAAATTATGGAAAAGGTATGTTGATAATATATTCTTAGTCTACAACCATGGACCTTCACTTCTACTTTTTTCATGAGTACCTGAATCATCAACACCCTAACATAAAATTCACCTGTGAATTAGAATCTAATAGTTTACTCCTATTTCTGGATCTTTCTAAGGAATCGGGTAAATTAAAAGCATAGATACTTTGAAAGCCTACACATACTGACAGATAGCAACATGCCTCGTCCCATCATTATAGACCTCAAAAATTGGGTATTACTGGTATGTCCCACACTATGAGCAATAGCCTACTTGCCCAGTTGTCACCTATTTAGAAGAACTAGTCAAAGAATTTAAGAAACACTTTCCTCCAAAATGGCTATAATGACCATACCCATCTCCAGACTACTCAACCAACACGAGACCAGAGAAATTTCTAATGAAGAAAAAAACAGAGGATTCATAACACTCTCATATATTAGCTCTATTTCCATAAAACTAGTAAAAATACTTAAGGAATATAAAAGCAAAGTGGTATATATCCCTTGATCAAGATGAGATCACTGCTCCAATCTGCAAAAGCTAGATATGGCTCATTTTAATATCTGGGTGTTTATTGGCTATGGTGAGATTGCCAGTCACCCTACTATGGACAGACAGAAAAAGCAATTGAACAATGCATTAAAGAAGACATTCAAGATACTGAAGACCATAGAAGTGAAGCTTCAGCTTTGTCATCTCTCTCTCTTTGGCTAACCCACAAGATGCTTTGCAAATGAGATAAAGATTTATGGGGGGGAGGGGGGAATCAGAACTATTACACTGTTGCTGATACAACAGAGAGAAAAATCTGGAAGTCTTTGGAAACAGCATTAGATCCTAAACATCTAAATATTAACCACAGTATTAACTTTTCTGAGTACACCCAAGCCTTCATCAGTCCAACACATTCGCATGAATGCGTAAACATAAGCAGAATGTTCGGAACAATTAAAAAACACAGTCTCTTCTATAACTACCTAGTGGTTTCACCTTTGTTAGCCCTTACTGTTTTTGTATACTAGTTTGCATATTTACATCTAAATAAATCCTGAGAAATTAAGATGAAATGTCACGTTGCCAATTAAAATAAATATTATCAACTTATTCCAGTGTTCTACCTTAAACTTTAGTAAAATATTCATGAACCGGAAAAGTTTACATACTTATATACATATATATTTTATTTTTACCAGTCTGGCAAACTTCTGGGAAAATCGTGGCCTGGATATTGCATAGGCATTTTGAACAGGAGGAATGAAATCTTCATTCCTCCAATATACACAAGACATCCTGTATGCAGCTGGTAAATTTTGAGGTATGTGTATCAGTTTGGGGTGGCAAGGAGACACCACTGTCCCCTTGCCACCATCCAAGTAGACAGTGGTGATTAGTCACAATGTTTCAATTTCACCAACATTCAAGGCCTAAACAGCAACAATATAAACAAAGTGCACTACGACCTACAGTCATCTAAACCAGAATTACTATCTGATAAGAACCCAGCTGGGGACCTCAACAACCACTGTCTACCTTCACTGTCCAAATTACACATCACGCAATTCCTTCTGCCGTGAGTATAGCTTTTGAGCATTCATCAGAACTGATATCCAATGTCAGAGATGGCTAAACCTTGATTCTTCCTCCCAATACACACCCATTTGATGTGCTTTGGTTCATCATTTCTTTACCAAACTCAACTTGTCACTTTCAATAACCACTCCGACTTCTTCAACTATCTCTAAAGCTCAATTTTCTGGAGTCAAAATACTTCAATAATGAGGACTTCAATGTCTACAACTCAAATTGGTTTCCCTTCTTCTGTTCTACTAACAATGCAAGCAAGGATGCCAATACAGATCATTAATCTCCCTACCAGCATAACTGACAATCCCTCCAATCTGCCTAACACATTTGATCTCTTCTTAACAAGCTTCCTTTCCAAATATACCGTAGATGTTTCCCCTTCTTGGAAACAGACCACAGTCTCATACAATTCACCTCCTTTGTCATGGAACGACCTTCACCCAACAGTTGTGTGTCATGTCCTTTGGTAATATAAGAGTGTCAATTGAGATGATCTCTGTGTGTCTTCTAATCCTCCCTTCCATGATCTGACTGTTGCTTTGGTTCTGATTCAAATAACTACTCAGACCAAATAACAGAAACCATCCTCACAGGAATGAAGGTTATTATCTTTCATTCTACCCAAAATACCTTGCCACCATCCGAAGTCTTTGTTCTCAAAAAAGTGTGGCAATGTAATAAAAAATCCCAGCATACCATATGAGTGGCTCCAGATCAAAACTCCAGCTGTTCATTCCACCTATATTTCAGGCTTGCAACAGCTATAAAAGAATCAACAAATCTAAATCAGATTCTGAAAGGCCCAAACACTGCAATCTCACCTCTGTCCAAATTGTAATCAAGCTTTATGGTACCTAGTTACTTCATCTAAAGATAAGGCCACTTACTGGTCATTCTTCTCTTCCAGTTCCTACAAAAATGACCTCAGCAAAAAATCCCTTCTCCACTTTTCCAAGAACTGCTGATTCCATGCTACCCAGTCATCTGCCAGAAGGAAATCTGAAGAATCCTTAATAACATGTACACAGACAAGGCATTCAATCCCGATGGTATCCCAACTACTGTGTTAAAAATTTGTGTTACAAAACTAACACCTATCTATAATGCCTCTTCAATCTATCCCATTCAACTGGCATGTAGCCTACAGCATGGAAACAGTTCACACCATCCAGTCCATTCCAAAGAAAGGTGATAAAAGTAAGCCAACAAACTACCATCCAATTGACTTTATTTCTGTTCTCTCTAAAACTATGGAGAAGGTCACCAACAACCAACTCCTGCAAACCTGGAAATCTACCAACTAATCTATGACAAGCAATATGGATTCTGCCACTTCCAATCCACAGCCAATCTTCTAGTCTCCACCACCTGCCTCTGGACTCACACCATGGAAACATTCAGAGAAACTCATGGTCACTCTTGATATTAGCAAACTGCCATTTTATAGTCTACCTTCCACCCTATGCAACTGGATTACCAGCTTTCTCGTGGTCATCCACTACAATTCATGTTTCCTCATCTCAGATTTCCCACAAATGCAGGAGTATATCAGGATTCTCTACTTTCACCCACTCTCTCTCTCTCTCCTGCTGTATACAAATGACCTGCTCTCAAAGACCAAATCCTATCCATAGTTAAGCAGATGACAGTACACACTTGTTAGAACTCTCAAGATCCATCATGATTAATGACATCAACCTCAATCTCCTAACTGTATTCAGGGCCAGCCCTAGGAATTTTATCACCCCATACAATAGCATATTTTGCCACCCTTTCTCTCTAAAAAACTCTTTTAATGATGTCTTAAAAGCCATGTTAAGCTAGGCTTCAACATGTCTGATCATAAATTCTAAATAGTGGCATCAGCTAATGAAAATTCACAAGTTAAAGAAAAATGATCATAAACTATATTTTTTACAGAAAGAGTGAGACAATTAACCCTTTAACTGTGGAATTTTGTTCTGAAAATGTGCATCTGCATGGGTAATTAAAATCGAGCAAAGACAAGTATACTCGTCAAACACAGAGTAAATGCACCTGCTGTAAATTTCAATTAAATTATAACAAAGTGCTAATTATTACAAGTTGGTTTTATTTCAAAAATCAATAATTTTATTACTCCAAAATTCATCAATATCACAAATACTATCAACACAACCAAAAAATGTTTTTAGGTTGTGTTATTCCATGAAAAATCCACATAGAAAAAAGTATAGAAACTTGCAGTACGATTATAGTTTATCAAAAATCAGATTTGACTTCCTAAAAACACTACAAATTAGGAGTACTTTGCGAGATAATTTTAAAAAGTTTTTCATAGCATTTTCATTATTTTCATTTCATTCATTATTTTTTCACATGATGGGTATACTCGTCAAACACTCTTAAAGGGTTAAAAGAAAGAAAATAATGTAGTACTATTAACTTAGATGTAAATAATTCTCATCACGCCATGTAGAATGAAGAATTGCTAAATCAAACACGTAACTATGGCAAATATAATTTTTTTTAGATTTTAGAACAGGTGTCATGTCTTAACATAAGTTAATTTACATTTTCACTGTTAAAATGTAAACCTACTATTTAAAACAAAACTTTTCTTGCTTTCATAATTGCAAAATCACAAATAAGGCCAATGTAGACTAATTTCTGACTGATTTCTTGTTCAATTGAAATCATAGCAAGACCTTCCAATCGAGTTTCGGCCATAGTAGAAGGTAAATAAGTTTTAATAAACTCTAGTTTTGAAAGATTACATTTGCCGCTTGGGAAAAGACAGCGTTCACCTTAAAAGTATCGCTGAAGATTACTTCAGGACAAGCTGCATTCCCTGGGCTCATCCCAATGAAAAACACAAAAAGACAGTCACTACATCAACATTAACACTGCACTGTGAACTGGTTGGATTATTGCTTACAAATAAGAAACAACAGAAATTGCACATGGAAGACAGAATAATGACTACTGAATTAATTTGAAATTTTGAACGATGTGACAATCATTCTGAAAATGTGCTTTTGTTCTTTGGAACAGCCTCCGTCACCCTGCCTTTCCCAAAGAATATGACCTTCAGCTACTGAAAAAAAAAAAGAAAAAAAAAAAAGAGAGAGAGAGAGAGTCAGCATATTCCTCATTTCTTGCCCAAACTTTGTGATCTTTTGTGTGTGGATCAAGTTATAAAAGAATGATATTCATGTCTGCAACCTGGAGCATCAGCATAAACAGCAGGTGAAGCATACAGCAGGTTAAATTGAACTACATGCGTTAGTTGGTGCCAAACTGTTGTTGTAGAGTTGGTTTTCTTCCCTAGCTGTCTCCTCACAAACCTGAAACACAGCTTTGGTATTAGTTACATAAGCATCATGGTATAAATGTGAACTTTCAACCAGTAATATAACAAGAAACACTTCAAAAACTTTTTTTTTCCAACTGAAGAATAGTTTGTAGTTCAGTGACAAGTGAAAAATGCAACATCAATTACATATTTTTGAAGAGAAAATACTAATAACATATTGGAATGAGTGGCAAATTTACACATTAGGCCAAATGCAGTTAACGTGTCAAACCACTTATTTTGCATACACTTTTATACTCTAAAATTAGAAAATAAGCACAATATGTTGAATTACTGGAAATTTATACCTTGACTATCAGTATTTTTTCTATCTGATTCTTCACCTTCAGATAACTGCCTAACTGATTCATCTCCAGTTTCACTTCCTTCATTATTACTACTTCCCTGAAGAATTAAAAAAATAAAAATGAATAACATAAGATATTACTTGAAAAGCAGTGTGTGGGAAAAGAAAAACTTAATTACCTTGGCATCTAATTTTCATTTTCAACCACACTCTCATACATATGTAGTTGTATAATGTTTTAAATAATGGCTCACACATGTAAGAGAAAACTAAATAGAATTTATTACTCTTACATATTTCACTCAATATGTCATGAGCTCCATTCAGGAAGAAGGCAGAACTGGTAACAACATTTAAATTATGAATACAAGAACTAGACATACAGCATGTGTATAATATCAAGCATCTTGGTCACAGCTGTTCAGTAGGAGGAAACACTATTAGAGTTCATAGACATGGGTATAGATGTATAATTAATTAATTTTTAAAAATTAAACATTAACAGCAATCACTTCCTAAAACTTAAAGATAGGCATACATAATCTGCCCAATTAAGATTAGGATAGTGGCAAAAAGCTTCACACGATTAAAAAAATAGACAAATTTGAACCTATTGTAAGGTAGCATCTTAGTATGGTTCAGTGACCTATGTATAGTGTCGATGACATGAGACATGTCAATGACTTGTATAATCTTGATGGTCCTGGGTTCAAATAGTAGCAGAACAGGGTATTTGATAAACACCAGGCATAGAGGTGATAATTAATACTTAAGGAATTGACAGCATACACTAGAAATATAAATTAAATAAACTTTAATTATACTTTCCGATATTTCAGCAATGTCACCATCTTCATGGGAACTTAAGATAAAGACATGTGCACGCAAGTACTACATAACAGCAAATGAGAAATGAAGCTACCGTTTTTCCTAAAGTCCTAATGGTGCCCCCTGGTGGGCTATATTAGGTGTCTTGGCCTTTCAGCTAAAGTTCTTCTGATGTATGTTTCCCAAATTTGGGGCAGTCTCATGCATCCAAATTTGTTGAGGTTTGGCATGTTCCTAAGGGCTGAAGCTGATTCCAAGAATAGTCTTTCATATTTGAATTTGCTGCGATGTATTACTGTGGCTTTCTTCCATCTTATTCTGTGGCGGTTATCCAGAGCATGGTCTGCAAGCCCAGAGTGGCTGTACTGGTGAAATCAGATGTAGTCACTGTGTTCTGAGATTCTGATATTTGCTGTCCTGCCTGACTGGCCAAAGTAGGACAATTTACAGCTGCAAGGAATCTGGTATACACCAGGTAGGTCTAGGGGAAGTGGTTGGTCTTTAGTGGAGTGAATAAGGGATGCCAATTTTCTATATGGTCTGTAACAAGTGGTCAAGTCATGTTTTTTTTAGGATTTTCTTGATTTTTTCCCAGGTGCCTCGGATGTAGGGAATGGTGATGGATTTAGACTTATCTTTTTTTTGTGAAGGGGGGGGGGGGGAGGAGGAGGATTGTGGATATCTGGTTTTAGTATTTTTTGGATTTGGGGGGGGGGGGGGGGGGCATTGGCTGAGAAAATGTTAAGGATGTGATTTAGTTCAGTGGTTAGGGCTTAGTCATTTAAACAGATTAGTTTAGCCCTGTTGAATAGTGTCTTAATAACTCTATACCGTTGTGAGGGCAGGGGGGGGGGGGATTGTTGGTGAATGCATCTGCCTGTATGGGTGGGTTTTCTAAAAACTCAGAAAACCAAGGTACCATCAGGTTGGCGGGTGACTAGTGGGTCTAGGTTATTGTCTTCCTATTTTTCCAGGGTGAAGTTGATTCTAGGGTGTTGGTTGTTTAAGTGTGTTAGGAAGGAGAGGAAGGTATCCGGGCCACGTGGCCAAATAGCAAACACATCATCAACGTAGCGAAGCCATATGGTAGGTGGGGCAGAGTTTAAGGCTTTCTCTTCAAAAGTCTCCATAAAGAAGTTGGCCAAGTTTGGGGAAAATGGTGAACCGATGGCTGTCCCCTCTATCTGTTTGTAGAATTTTTCCTGCCAAACGAAATAGCCTGAGTTCATTGTGAACTGAAATAGGGCTGAGATTAGCTCTAAGCTTTCTTTGAGGGGGACATTTGTGAATAAGGAGGAGACGTCAAAAATGACCATTATGTCATTATGTTGAAGTGTAAGGTCTTCTATACTGGTTTGAAGTGGGCTGAGTTTTTTTATGTGTGATAGTGTGTTGCCAGTATAGTGTGAGCACGCTTTGGCTAAATATTTAGCTAGTTTGTGTAAGTGGGAGGAATCAATGCCATCCACTATGGGACGTAATGGCACATTTTCTTTATGTATTTTCAGGAGCCCATATGTACGGGGGGTCTAGAGGTATATGGTTTTAGTAATCTCCACAGGCCAAGAAGTGACCTTCTTAAGGAGCCTATGGAGTTTTCTAATTTGTGAGTTGGTGGGATTGTATTCGATGGGGAGGTAAGTAGCTCGATCTAATAGTAAAGCCTTAAGCTTACCTGTGTAGTCAGTATGATTGCGTATCACAGTAGCGTTCCCCTCATCCGCTTTGGTGATAACTATTTCTTTGTTTTTCTTCATTTCCTGTAGAGACTTGTATTCACTAATGGATATTTTGGTTTTTGGTGGTTTTGCTTTTGTGAGAACACAAGCTATATCCAATCTAATATCGTTGGCGATGTGGTTTGGAAGGTGGCGAATCCAGCGTTCAATCTGGATCATTAATTCCTCGGCCGGTAATTTCCTAGGAGCAATGGCAAAGTTGTGACCACGTAACAGAGCGTTGAGTGCTTCGGGCTTCAAGATAACTGAAGAAAGATTAACTACAGTGTTGGTTTGAAGTTACAGTTTTGTAGTTGGTTTGTAGTCCTACTTTGGTCAAACAGGAAGAACAGCAAATATCAGAATCTCAGAACACAAGGACTATATCCGATTTCACCAGTACAGCCACTCTGGGCTTGTAAGACCATGCTCTGAATAACTGCCACAGAATAAGGTGGAAGAAATCCACAGTAATACACTGCAGCAAGTTCAAATATGAATGATTTTTCATAGAGTCAGCCTCAGCCCTTAGGAACATGCTAAATCTCAACAAGAGACTGCCCCAAATTTGGGAAACATACATCAGAAGAACTTCAGCCCAAAGGCCAAGAATACCTAATATAGCCCACCAGGAGGCACCATCAGGACTTTAGGAAAATGGTAGCTTCCTCGCTTCATTTCTCATTTGCTGTTATGTAGTATTTGCATGCACGTGTCTTTATCTTAAGTTCACATGTAGATGGCAACGTGACATTGCCGAAATATAGGAAAGTATATATTAAAGTTGATTTAATTTATATTTCTAGTGTACGGTGTCAATTCCTTAAGTATTAATTATCATGTTTAACCAGCGTATAAGACTTTCTACAAGAATTACTATCATCCATCGATAGAGGTGATAATGCATCTTTGATAGGTACTAAGAAAGATGACAAATTCCAGATAGTTTCATCTGGAATCAGATGAATTCCATCTGAATTCATCTGCTGCAACAAATCGCAATGGTCTTTGCAATTTGTTCAGATGTTACTTTAATGTAGGATATAATATCCTTTTATCATCAGATCTGGGGGAAGGGATGATAATTAACAAATATTTTCTGTATCAAGATCTCGCTGTATCCATTAAGTAATAGAGTAAGTTTTATTTAATTATTCTAATCAGTGCAAAAAGCTTTTGATAATACCTATTTTTTGTGAAGGATGATGATGATATGAAGATATCTCTGCCTGTAAAGGATGGCTTGCTATAAACAGAAAATTCAATATTATCAGCAGAATTATGAAGAGTTAAAGTATCCAAAAAGGGAAGACTATTGTTAGTCTTCCCTTTTTGGATACTTTAACAATTCAGATTCTCATTCAATAGTGAACTTGAAGTGGGTATATAACAGAACTATTTCAATTTAAACCCAGAAATTGAAGTAGTTCTGTTTAGGAATGAGACCAAATTGTAAAGATGTCATCCACAAAACAGAGCCAAATGAGAGGTCAAGGAGAAATGGTGTTTGAAATCTGATCTTCTAAATGCAACAAATTAAGAGAACAGTATCACTAATTCATTATATCAAGTAAAATAAATGGCACTGATAGTAAACTTGAATAATCTGACAATGTCATCAGGGAAATCTACTTGTAAAAGCTGTAGAGTTTCTTGAAGTGGTGTATTTAAAGTGGTATTCATAATTTAAATATTGTTACCAGTTCTTTTACCTGAATGAAGCTCATGACATTTGAGTGAAATATATAGGAATAATAAATTCTATTTAGTTTTCTTCAACATGTGCAAAGACATTATTTAAAACATTATGCTATGTCTAATGCACGTCTCTATTAATACATAGTTATTAGAATCAGGTTTTAAAAAATACTTTTATTTCAAATGATAGGCTTTATATAATCGATCTACTTAAATCCAATGAGTTTATCTGAAAATATTTTATATTATAAAAAATCTGAAAATGAAAGAAAATTTTCTAAAAATGCAAAGAATTTTCTATTTTATTTGGGGGGGGGGGGATAATTTCTGGTATGCAAGATGTCTTAACATACTAGAAAGATGTTAAGATATCCTTTAAACATGCTAAACTTATTCAAAAATAATTTTTAATTTATACATAAACTTTTTTATTATAAAAATTTTTATTATCTAATATAATCATTATATTATTCTCCAATATAAGGAGAATATCTGGTAATCAATCTTGGAAAGTTCAAATCTGTTGCAACAATGTGTTCTTTCAGGACAGCAATTTCTACCAATGCACAGAAAGAGCTTCCTCACAGAATGCAATGCTGCAACCAGATTTGAACCTTCCAAGACTAATCACCAGAAAGAGAGAGCTAAGGATATTTATCCTATTAATAAACAGAAATAGGGGATATTAACCACTTTATCAGCCATTATGGATCAAATACGCATCCGCAAGAGCTTTGCATCCATCACATATTTCAATGTAATATCAATGGTATTACAATTTTAATATGCACTTTGCATCCATGGAAACTTGGACATAGATATAAGTCCTGGCCGGTAGTGCGGTTAAAGATCAAACCTTATTTAAAAGCCAAATATATAAAGTAACTCTGAAAGTTATGAAAATTTAACAAGAGAGCTATGAGAATACAATCCTCAGCATAAGGACTGCCTTAGCTTGTGCTAATTAAGAGACAAGAATACTTACTGCCCAGGCATTTGTAGGGTGATATTTTATTAGTGCTTTTGATAAAGGTTTCACTGGCCTGCAAGTTGTTTTGACTAGTTAGTTCATATCAAAAGCACTAACAAAGGACAACTATATGGACACCTTGGGCAGCTCAAGTCATAGGTGGTGGCCTAAGGCAACTCTGATTTTGAAAAATGTATTCTCATAAGCTCTCTGGTTCAAATTTTTGAAACTTTTAAAGTTTCTACATATATTTAAGCTTGGAAATAAGGCCTGATATTTAATATCCTCTTTTTCTATTTATTTTGTATTGCAAAAATGAAGTTGTATGGCTCTTCCTTTGACACTAAATGAGGATTTCCCCCCCTTTCAAGTTTCTCCCTGGTCTCTGATGAGAACCCACCAGTTTGAAACAACTGCCAGGCCAATGAAACCTTTATCAAAAGCACTAATAAAAGACAACCATACAGAGGCCTGGGCAGTACTCTTTTTAGTAGTGCAGTCTAAGGCAACTCCAATGCAAAGGACCATGTTCTCATAAGTTCTCTGGCCAAATTTTCAAAACTTTCACTGGCCTTGAAATAAAGTTGAATGTTTAATACCTGCTATTTCTATTTATTTTTACATTGCTGAAATGAAGCTCTTCTTTTGATAATTTATCCTATTAACTAAGCACTTCAAAAAAATGCTCTTCTTTAGAATTCCTTACAGGAGCAACTCTGCTTCATGCATAACCAAGAATGGTTTAGGTATAAGGAATTAATGCAGCAGGATTAGCTGAATGCTCACCATTCAGCTAATCCTGTCCATTAATACCTAGGCTCTTATAGCAACTAGTGAAACCAGACTTGGGAACCAAATTCAAGGATATTTATACCACTCTCAAAGAAGCCTATAAAGTTTTTTTTATACCGCCTACCTTAATTAAATTTTGCAAGAATCTTTTCATCCATAAGATATTTCATGAGCAATACAGGTCTGCACATGAAATTTCTTCATGACTTAGTGAAGGCAATTAACATACTTGACGTGTGAAAGGTTATAAACTTATTATACATTACTCAGGTAATATGGTATGGCTATGGTCCTTGGTTATATACATCATACAGTTCTTTATATTTCCTTTTCCTGTTTATTATCATGAGTCCTTTCTTTAATATATCAGTTTCTACATTATTGTTCAAGTAGTGATATTATATTTCAAGTGGTTATATTTATGATATAGTATTACTTTTTTTCTCTGTTCCATTATTACTTGTACTGCTGTAATAAGCATCACTATAGTATTATGTTATCATTTGCACCTCTTCTTCAATCTTAATAAATTCCAATTTCTTAATAAAAATATGAAAACAAGGATTATCTAACAACAGAGATTAAATGTGGCTCTTTTTCAAGCTGCTTAAGGTCAACAATAAGCAGGAGTAGCAGTCTCACACCAAGCTTCACCACCACCTAAAGACATTCAAAAACATCCACGGCTAGTCAAATTTCCTTTGACCAGTGTCAGTGAATGAAGCTAACATAATCAAACTCAATAAAAAATGTAAGCTCCTGCTAACAAGACTACAATAAGTGACGACAGCATTACACATTATAAGACACTCAAGGAAACTCATGGTGATGTTAAATGTTCTCCATGTGCAAAAGATAAAGTTGCACAGACATTTCACAGACTTCAAGTGGGGGAAAACCCACCTGAAGTCTGTCTACAGTCTAGATTAATCTGAGGAAACTCATGGTGAAACTCAATGCTAAGTAAATTACATGCAAGATATTCTTTCTATGAGATATCATTCTGATACTGTATTCCTTTTTCTTAGATTAGGTAGATAAGAGCCAGCAGAACATTCACAAACAGCTGTAAATTTCTCAAAGTTTACTTACACTGTCTTTAATATAGATCAATTTAGGTACCTGAGTACGGATTTGTGTGGCATCAATTGTAAATTTCTGTCTTTGACATCAACTCAGCATACATTCTGACATCTCCCAACATAGAATCGTGATGATATGGGCTTTTTCATTTGAAGGCGAGTTAGTGATATCACACAGAGATAGCAGGGTTCCCCCCCCCCCTCTGGGAAACTCGAGTTTTCATCCCACGTACAGGCAAATCGGCCTTCAGAATACAATTTACAGACAAAAATACTGTTGTTAGTGGTGGTTGGTGGTGATGGGCACTAAATGCCATTGATAGTAGCTGTGTGTATTAAAACAATTAAGTAGTAAGAGAGAGAGATGGTTAGATGTGTGTACCAAAGTGGAGTAGAGTGCCCTCCTAATGTGTTTCTGGACTCCTTGGAGGCATCACGTAATAATAAGAAGTTTAATATGGCACTATTAAATGTTTCTCCACAAGCCTAATGCACAACAGATAGCTGCGGACTGTCAAGGATTGTGTAGAATAGCAGGTGGTTAATAAAGTAAGACTAACTTTTAAAAAAAAAACTCGTGTTGTATGCCATGCATCTCCAAATTCCAATTTGATGTGATTTTGAATGTTTTATTGTTGTTGCAGTAGAATGAAGACTAACACATGACATATTAAATAAGGCCATTTTGTCACTGTATGTATTATTAATAACATCAAAAATTCAAAATTCTATGATATAGTGAAATTTGTGAGTTGTCCATAACTGAAGGAAAAAACCATGAACAGGAACTTGGTTTACCATAAATTCACAAATCAGAATGCCCTCTGGAAGCTGTAGGCAATCCTTTTAGTAGTCCAACATATAAAACTGTACACACAAAATTTCAAAATTTGCAAAAGAACATAAAAAATATATTCAGTGCAGACAACAAAAAAGTGGACTGGCCCAACATGCCTTGAACGAAGACCATATCATCAGATGGGAAAAAACAAAAATACTACCATAGATTCCAGTTTAAATCACAGACTATTCCTAGAAGCAGCTCATGTACTACAAAACCCTTTGAACTGTAACAGAAATTATGAACAATTCTGCATAAATTCTGGCACATTGCCCTATCCACCCATCAGCAATAATCGTGAAACGTCAATGTAAAGAGCATCGCTGTTGTCTTCCTTGCATGTGACTGGACACCAATGTAATTATAATTCTAGTCTCCGTTGAGTGTGTATTTTAAAAATGCCCCTGATAATGCTAACTTGAGCTAGTGATATGTCCTGTAAAAACTTAATTTAGTTCTTTCATTCATGTGTCTACATTGTTTATGACATAAAACCCTGTTAACAGATATCTACTTGGATAGTGAGCAAACCAGGATGGCTGCCAATTTGGGATTTAGCTGACTAACCTGTATTCTTACTGGCTTAAGCCAAAATAACATTGATGGTACAACATAATAGAATTCCATGCCAGCTAAGGCATCACCTGGTTAATGTTGCTGTCTCTCTCTCCCTACCTTCAGAGAACAGCATAAAGTCAGCTACTAGAAGAAATCCAAAATACTAGGGATTTTATGATACCATATTTATGAGATGGATGATGGGCTGGTGTATTGTGGATATAATGATCTGTAAAAGTTGGTTGTTGGTAGACAGAAGTAGAAATGGATCCATCTTTCTTATGTTGGATATGTACATCTATATAAAAAAAAATACATTTTGATGATTCTTTTTTCTAGTGTGAACTTAATACGAGGATGTAAGGTATTGATTTTTTGTAGAAATGAGTGGAGTTCTGATTGTGTGCCACCCCAAGCTGCAAAGATGTCAGCCATGTACCACAGCCAAATTGTTGGTTTGTGGTCAAGAGAAAAGATTCTTTTTTCCGTGTGTTCAAAAAAAATGTTGTCTAGGTTAGGTGACAGAGATGAACCCAGTGCAGTTTGTTCCTTTGCCACAGGATCCAATAGGGAATATACCAAGCTTCTACTTCCTTTCAACCAAAGAGAGACTAATGATAAACTTACAGGGAAAAAAAAAAAAAATAAATTCAAATCCAGAAATTCAACAAAATGAACATTTATACAAAAAAAAAGGGTTGTAGCCCTACTTCATCGACCTAACCTCAATCATAATGAATGCCTTACTATTCCAGAAGTGTGGGAAATTATTTCTGCAACTGTATTAAATTTGTAATCCTTATAATTTATTTTTAGCTAGTCTATTTTCATTTAATTTCAGCCAAATAGTTTTAACCCATAAACATGCAACTGCATACATAGAGATTCCAATTTAACACATGCATTCTACTGTTTCTTATTCAAATTCCTTATTGTTGTATGCTGTATGCACTGATGATGGATTACAATATGTACAATGAAATATCTGCATAATAAATTTAATTTTTACTATTGGTACATGTGTGTTTCTATAGTTATGGATACTCCGCAGGGTTCATTATACAAGAAAGAAACTGTTAGTCCTTAATGAAGGTCCAAAAGCACAATAAGAAATGATTACTAAACATATTAGAAATGTTTTGGAAAACTTTGGAGAAAAGTGCAAAGCAAATACAGTGGTACCTTGGATTGTGAGTAACTTGGTCTGCAAGTGTTTCGCAGACCAAGACAAGCAAAAATTTTTAATAAATTTTAACTTGATAAACGAGTGACATCTTGCAATACGAGTACTGTATTACCAATACACTTTGTCTGCCGAGTGTCACGTGATCACAAACTGCTCAGGATTGTGGGTAATCGTTTCGCATGTGTGGTCTCAGTCAGCATACCTCATTCGTATAGTCAACATTCGTGCTAGCATTGTGACCACATGTGTGTGCATAAAGCATTTCTTTATTTTGTGCCCAAATGTAGTGACTGTTCTTTATTAACTGTACTACAACAATGGCCTCAATGAAGAAAAAGGAAGAAAATGCAAAATGTGGGAAACAGTGCAAAATTTTGTAGAAAAGCACTAACTGAGTAAGGCTGTGGCAGTGTGAGCGATGAATCTGTTTAACAACAACGCAATGTCATATTTCCGTGAAATCCTCAAAAGGGGGGCAAAAGCAAGTGTTGGATAGGTTCCTTGTTAAAGTTGCACAAAAAGAAAAAAAGAGTCAACAGATAGCAGTGATTCTGTTAGTAACAATGAACGTCGTCCTACCAATACAATTACTGTAATATGTAATTGTAATGTAATTAATAAATTCTTAACAAAATACTTTATGTATTTTGTATTAATCATTTTTATATGAATATTTTTGAGTTTTGGAATGAATCATCTGAGTTTCTATTATTTCTTATGGGGAAATTCGCTTTGATATATGAGTGCTTTGGATTACGAGCACGTTTCCAGAACGAATTATGCTCGCAAACCAAGGTATCACCGTACAGCAATCCCTCGATTAATGCGCCCCCGATTAGTGCGTCATTTTTTTTCGATACCCAAATTCGATTAGTGCGCCTCTAAAATTCGATTGGTGCACCTATATACATCTTAAAAATAAATGTTACAGATTTTAAAAATTTTCGATCTATACATTTTTTATGGCTAACTATTTTAATAATTACTCACAAGGATGAAATAATTTAGTTACCGATTTGAAACATTTTACAAAGTTATTTTTTAATGGTATACCACACTATTTACATGTACACTATGTTCCAAATTTACCACCAAGATTTATGTCTTCTGCTTTACATAGCATTTTGCTGATCATATCTCATGCAAGTACTGTATTTTCCTTACTTTTTTATTTTAAATTATTTTCCTAACCTTTAATCATGAGTAAAAGAATTAGAGCAAAAAATAGAAGTGTTAAAATGATTCAAAAATGGGTGAATCAACTGCTGAATACAAAGAGAAAGGTAAGGCTACTTCAAGTTCATCATGCATGCACTCGAAATCAAAGTATTATAATGATTGAATTAGAGAGGCTTCTTTTTAAATGGATCGAAGATTGAAACCAAAAACGGATCCCACTCACTTGCTTTATTAAATCAAAGGCATTGTCTCTTTGTAACCTGGAAAGAAAGGGCTATCAATGATGGAAAAGAAGAAGAATTCCATGTTAGTGCTGGGTGATTTTGAGTGTTTCAAAAAGAGAAATAGCCTACATAATGTTCTAATCTCAGGTGAAGCTGCAAGTGCAGATAAAGAGATATTCAGAGATTTTGAAGAAAATTGTGTAAGAAGGAAACTATTGTGATCAAGAAATATTTAATGTCGATGAAACCGGCCTTTTTTTTAGAAGCAAATAATGCCTTCCAAGACTTTTCTAGCCAAATCAGAGAAATTCCAGCCTGGTTATAAAGTCGCAAAGATTCCAATATGAACAAAAAAATTTAATCGCTGACAAACCGTTTCACAGAAACAATTTGAAAATAGTTTTGGTACAATCGAAGTTTTTAAGCAGTGATGCTTAGAGACTGACCCTGGTGAAGAGAGAACCAGTAAAATTTGTAGAAGAGGCAATAGGGCCATACCATCAGTTGTATGAAAAAAAGAAACAGAATGCCTGCCAAACTACATTAGCTCAATTCTTTGTTAAGAAGCAGAATAATAAATTTATATTCTGAATGTTTTATTGTCTTTCAGCTTCATGGTTTTCCTTTAACCAGGCCCTGAGACATACCTAATTCTTTTATAAAAAAATTAAGGGTCAAAAAAAGAAATCTGAGGAACGAATTATACATTTTCCCATAGGTTATTATATTTGATTAGTGTGTTTTCGATTAATGCGCCTGTTTTAAAGAACACGTTAATCAAGGGATTGCTGTAACAATGGTAAGTGCCTACTGAATTTTTGTTTCAAAACATGGAATAGCCATTACTAATACCATGTTCCAACATAGTGATGTGCGCATATTCACATGAAGAGAAAATATAAGAAATAACAAAAGTTCTGCATTGACTATGTTACTATTGATAGTGATATCTCCATTCTGGTTCAGGACAAAAGAGTATACAGGAGGAATTGAAATGTGAAGCATCACCATTTAGTTTTCAGCACAGTAAAGTTGAATATCATATTGAAAAGAAAAGTGTGTAACGAAGTTTTAAAGGTGAACTCCAGACTTAGATAAACAAATATTTAATTTTTTCTTATCCAAGAAAAAATGAAAGAGTTTGAAAACATGAACCAAAACTTGGAGATTTACTGTAAGGCCCATAAGAAAACACTGAATGATTGAGCCAGAGTCGTGTGGTGAAGTTGCTGCAAAGATAGAAAAATCAGAACTCCTTGGCCTCAGAAAGTTAAAGAAGAAACTATATTGAAAGTTCCTGACAAGCAAGTCAGTTGTAGTGTGAAATATTGCATGAGCAAACTGTAAGAAACTGAAGCACTGTGTATAACTAGCTAATCAAAAGTCATAGACTGACTTTGGTAAGAACACAGAAAACAAATATCAGGAAGGTGGCAAAATTTTCTGAAGGCTAAAGTTGAGAAATAGAAGAAAGAGAACTGCGAAAAGAATCAAGAATCAGAGATGATAAAGGCAACATGAAAACTGAAGATATAGATAATTTTACATGTCTGGAATAACTACCATAAACGATTAATAAACATAATGAGCAGTAGCAGCAGAGTGATAGAAAACATTCAAGAGGTATTCAGTCAGAAGCACATAGTACATATCAATACTTGAGACCAGGGGAGTGCCAAAATTGGCAAATCTTTGATATAAAAATTTGCTCACGTGCTAACCAAAATTTTGGGGAGCATTTTTACTAAAACAGTTGATATGTTTGTTTGTTTGTTGTATTTTATTTGGTATAGCTCTACTTAATAAAACTGTATTCTATTAAGTTAAAATATACAACTCAGTGAAGATGTTGGATATATATTTATTTATTCAATTATTTTTTAAGGTGATACTTGGGTTGCATGTCAGAAAAAAAGTCATTGGCGTGCCATGTTTGGCACGTGTGCCAACAGTTCCCCATCCCTGTATTAGACCATGGAATGCTCAAATATGGAGGAATGAAGTTTTACTATGGCTTCATTCAGAAGAAATAAGGGAAATTTCCCTAAGTAGTGTTCTTAGTAAGCTTAATGCAAGCATATTTGAGAAAAGGCTAAGAAAAATTGTGGAAGGAAAGCTTGAGAAGAAAAGGATGGATTCAGACCAAATAGAGGTTGTCAAGATCAGATTTTCACTTTGTAACAAATAGCTGAGAATGTTAAAAAAATATTTCCAAATAGCTGAGAAATCATGGGAATATAATAAGGATCTGCATTTAAGTCTTGTTGATATGCAAAAGACATGACAAGGTGCCAAAGAGAACAACTGTTCAAAACACTACATTTATATGGTATAAATGAGACATTACATCAATCAGTATATAGTCTATATTTGAGTTGTAAGTCAGCAGTTAGCACTGAAGGAGATGGTTTTGATATGAAACCAGGTGTGAGACAATTGGTTTGAACACAAGACAGTGTTCAAACCAATTTTAACTTATGAATTTGAAGGTTGGATTAGAAATAAAACACTTATCAAAGAATGGAGATCACAGCTATGAGAGTACTAAGAAAGATTAGGAAAGTAAACAGATAGCATTAGTGGTGGTATCATATTAAAAATAAGGATATTAGGAAAGAATGTGGCATTGTCAGTTCATGAATCTGTGAGTAGACCTAATCTCAGGTGGTGTGGTATGGTTACTTAAACAGAATGGAATAAGCAAGTTTAGCCAAGCAGGCATTTATTGCCAGTATGGCAGCAAATGCCTGTTTCACTGCCCAGAGGGAAGCAAAAACAGAAAAAGACTCAGACCTAGGCGGATTTTGCTCTTCTCAAGTGTGTGTGTACACACACACACACACACACACACACACACACACACACACACACACATATTGTGTACTACTTTGAGAAATGTATTACAAAACTAACAAACAGAAGCACAGTAAACTATAAATAACCTTAAGTTACAATATAAGAATATCAATAAGCAACCTAACTTTAATTGCATGCTAACTAAAAACTACTCAAAAAATAAAATTGTAATCAAACACTGCAGCTACAAAACCCACTTTTCGCTTTTCGAGTTTGTTCAACTTCTTTTGTAGCTTCAATCCCTGTAGATACTGGTTTTTGAATTCTTCTGCAGCAGCCTGGAGACGCATTTTCAAATCTTCAACTTGTCGGGATAAATTTGTTTCAACTAATTTCCATTTTTCGACCTACAAAAATAAAAAAAAGTAACACATTTATAAACATGTAACAATATAAAATAAGTTTAACTTATGTTTAAGCTTTAACAGGCATTCACTAGAACAAATCAACATGTTCAGTGGAATTACTTAGCATCTTCCAAACTTGAAATCAACAAACAATTAAATAACTGTAAGAGTAAAGGGACATAATAAGCAAAGTGAGCAAATCACTTTTAGTCTTCCAAGATGTTCTGCATAAATGCATTTAGTATCATAAGCATATAACACAGTTTGAATGTTAAAACTGTAGCAAACAGTATTTACTACAGATTATATCATTTATTTTATAAAGTAGCATACATGATAGTATATGCTACTTATAATAAAAGTTACCAAATCAAAATGATAGTACAATAAGATGAAATTCCATACCAGATGGGGTAACATCTAGTTAAACAAGACCCTGCAGTTTTCTAAGCAAACATTGAAAATCAGCTATTGGAACAAATTCCATCAACAAAATTGGTATTAATGAAAAGAGAATACAAAAGAAGGTGAGCTGCTTTAGAATAACCAATATAAGCAGTTATATTCAGACAATGTTCAGGGAAATGAAGGCATAACAATACTAAACATGAAAATCTTCATGGATGGTAAGCAATATGAGGAACTGAACAATGAGAAATTGGACAAGCCCCCAAATGAAGAATTGGATAAATCCTATTTGCATTTATGGTTCCACAGAAAGTGTTCTCTAGTAAAAATTCCTCCTCTAATAAGGAAGTAATGGAGTGATTTTTTAAGTCATTAAAAAAAGCAGCTGACATACGGAAAAGTGAAAAGACATCCCGTGATAGTGACTGAAACAGTAGATTAGGAAATGAATACCAAACACATGGAAATGTTTCAGGAAAATTTTGAAAAAAAAAGCAAAGACCTAAGTACTTGCAGGTTTTTGTTTAGGACAATGACCTGTTAGTTATTACTAACATACTGACACTAATTTTCAAACAAAAAATGTTGCACAAATTTACACAGAGAGAAGATACAAGAAATAAAGCCTCATTAATAGCAATATCTTATATGAATGCCAGTTCAGAACACAAGAATACACAAAGGATTAGTAATAATATGTAATCACCATTTAGATTTGGGTAGGATGAAATTATATCACATTGAAAATAATGTAAGAAAGTTGTAAAAGAAATCAAAATTACAAGTTTCTCTTTAAAACTGCACTCCCTTAAAACAGATATTATGGGTCACTTATGGATATTAAAAGTAATGACAAAAATCCTCAAGGCAGTTTTCAAAAAGTTCATATTTATATACATACGTAAGGATATTGAATCAAAATAAAGCATTTACATAAGGATCTAATTTTTCAATCATTTCTATTATTTTCACTATTGATTTTAAAAAAAAAAAATGCTAATGTAGTTTTTAATGTAGCTCCTACCCATGGAGGGCTTCTATACATCTATAGTACATTAGTACCGTGGTGGGTTAAGGATTTTTTTCCTATTTTTTTTTATTGATTTTTATTATTCTTTTTTGTATTTTTTTACCAAGTCCAGAGATCCTGCTCTAAAGACCTAACATGGAACTTTTTCAAACCAATTCAAGCCTCCACAAAAAAAAAAAAAAAAAAAAGGGAGATGGTCACACACAAGGTGATGAATCTCTCACCTAAAAACATTTGCAAACATCCATGCCTGTGACAGGATTCCAACCTGCATCGTGCAAGTTCTGCATTCTGAAATAATGAATGTGCAGTTAATGCCTAATTCAAAAAATCCTTAATTATTACCTTCTGATTAGTCCTATATCCAAAATAATTTGTAAATGTGACCAACACTATAGCAAGTTCTTCAGTTTTATCTATGTAGCACAGTATTGGAATTATCAACTCTAATCAGTGTTTGTTTGAGACATCTTTGCAAACTAATGGATGAGTGAAAAACACTAGCATCATCTTAATGTAAAACTCTGGGATAAAACACTTTTACCCTAAAGTCCCACATTAGCATTGTGACCATAATCCCATATGAGCAGAATGGGAGAAATGTCAAATAAATATCAAAATTAAGATTAGCAATTTAGGTTTATAAACATGTATTTGGAATTAAAAAAAAAAAAAAAGTCTATTATTTTCATTTATAACAAAATGTTTTAGTAACAATTCTGAAAGGTGTTACATGATTAATGTACTACTGCTTAAACAAACATGATATAAACATGCAATGAACATGTTTATATCATATTTGTAAAATATTCATATGATTACAGTACCTACAAAAAAGAAGGAAAAAAAATAATAACTTCAAGACAATATGTATATGCATCCTGATATTAGGGGAAGATGAAAAGGCATAAACACTATAAATTTTAATTTATTCTGTCTTCAATCACATGGGGAATCCTGGTATATTAATTAAAATAGTTTTTTTGGCAAGAACATGTACCTTAATTGAAACTAGGGATTTGTCAAATATTCACTTTGGTTCAGTATTTAGCAAATTCTGTGTATTTTTTGAATATTCAACTTCAGCCAAATCAGTAGAAAGATTTGGTATTCAGCTGGCCAAAGCATAAAAATTCCTGTTGAAAGTTTTTTCAACAAGAATTTTTATACTATATACTACTTGGTTATACTATAAAGATAACCAAGAAATTATATTCCTGGTGTCATCCTTCATCAAGTGTAAGCAAATTATGGGAAGGGCCCTTCCAATGCATAGCATTATACATTCTGTAAAGATATGTGCCTTGCATTATGGGATACTAAGGCAATCGATGTAAAGTCATTAGCCTCTATATGCAAGTAGCCAGTCGTGAAGATACTTCACATGCTAACTTTGTTTATTTACACTTGAATAAAGGATGAAACTAGGAATATAATTTCTTGGCATCTTTAATTTTTAAAAATTCCTGTTACAAGTGTCATAACAAATGCAACCAATAGGGAAAAGCTTCCCCCTTATCTTGCACAACTGTTAAAACAGAAAGGTTTCCAAGGCTAAAGAGTAAACTAATTCTGCATTCAAATTGTCAGAAATTTTCTTTCGGCACTACCTCCCAGGTTATTCCTTGAAAAAAAAATTTTTTTTTTAAGAAATATCTGTGAAAAGTCAAGAGGTATGCTACTCCAAAAAATGCTGAAAAATTCATTTTGATTATTAAATCCATAATGATTCTCTATATTTCACAATTTAATATAAGTTCCGTTAATATAATTGGAAGAAATAAGTGCAATATTTCATTCTGATTTTTATGCTGCATTATTTTTTAATTACAATGTAATATTCTCTATGAAATTAAATGATAATTATATCAAAATGGAGGAAATTATGGATCCATCTATATTTTATAGCCAAATGAAGAAAGTAAAGTTTTGAAAATTTACCCAAGAGCTTATGAAAACAAGACCAAAATCTGAGTTGTCTTGGTTGTACTATTTAAACAACACAAACTCTACCCACAACCTGATATATTTGCCTCTCTTTAATGCATTAAGTAAGTTTCACTAGCCTGAAACACCAGACTTCAAACTGACTAACTGCAAAAAATTTACAAGCAGAAATAAAGAGAAAGGCTCATTCAATGCTGTAACTAAGCTATATCAGAAAGTTAAGTTTTTCATAAGTGATCTCTGTGTTTGTGCATAATAAAATATTAAAGAGCTGAGACACATTTGTCTTACACAGAAATTATGGAAACAAGCAAAAGTAAGAAATGTAGAAATATTTCTTTTGAAAATTTACTAGACAGCTTATGACAAGGTTATGTTCTTACAAACTAACTCTCTGGGAAAATGTTTTCAAAAGTTTTAGGCTTATGTCTAGATTTGGCTATAAAATATGGATGGATCCATAATATCCTCCATTACGATATTTCATTTATTTCAAATTAAAGCATCTTGGCTCTATACTTAAAATTTTGAAAGTTATTATATTTAGGGAAAGCAAAATTTTTTCTTTATCTTTCTTTATATTTGCCATTATTATTAGCTTTGCTAATAATAATGGCAAATATCTGTTGGATTTCTACTCAGGACATGGATTAATTATTACTAACACCATGTTCCAACATAAAAATGTGCACAAATTCACATGGAGAGAAGAGGCTAGGAATAAGAAAAGTCTCATTGACTATGTTATTGTTGATAGTGATGTTTTCTCCCTGGTGCAGGACACCAGAGTGTACAGAGGATTTGAAATTGGAAGTGATCACTATTTAGTCTTGAGTAGGATAAAATTGAATTTCATATTGAAAAGAATAACATGCAAGAAAGTTTTAAAGCGAATAAAAGTTGAGCAGCTCTCAGATGTCAACTGTAGACTAAAATACACAAAGATTATTGAAGAAAAAATGAAAGAGTTTGAGAACAGGAAAAATAACCTTGGAGATTCAGTGGCAAGCCCTGAAGAAAACATTGACTGATTCAGTCAGAGAAGCATGTGGTGAGGTTGTTTGCAAGGATATAAAATCATAACTCCATGGTGCAACAGGAAGTTAAAGAAGCAATGAAGGAAAAGAAGAAGACAGCATATCAAAAGTTCCTGGCAAATAAGCTTTTGCTCTTAGAGAATACAGAAATAAATGTAAGAAAGCTAAATACTGTGTAAAATTAGCTAAACAAAAGTCATGGGAAAACTTTGGTAAGAACATAGAAAATAAACATCAGGAAGGTGGCAAAATGTTCTGGGGGCTGTTGAAAAAGCTCAGAAATGGAAGAAAGAGTGCCGTAAAAGGAATCATAGATAATAAATTACATGAAAACTAGTGTAAAAGATATTCTTGATGTATCGAGTAATTACTTTGAAAAATTCCTAAACAAAACAATCAGTGACAACGCTGTAGTACAAAACACTCAACAGGTATGCAATCAGGAATACATATTCATACCTGAAGTAGAAAAAGCCATCGAAAGCCTAAAATGTGGAAAGGCAGCGGAGTAGATGATATTCAACCAGAAATGTTCAAGTATGAAGGTATAAAAGTCTTACAGTGGCTGCACTACATAGTTCAGAAGGCCTGGACAGAGAGACAAATTCCGGATGAATGGAGTAGAGAATACCCATATATGCGAGGGTGGTCCGAAAAGTTCTCGGCCTAGCAATGAAAAAATGAATTTATAATATCAAAATTATTTTTAAACATTATCTCTCTTAAGACTAATACATTCATTCCAGCGATGCTCTAGCACCATTATCCTGTCCCTGTAGCAGTACTCAGTAAGATCTGCAAAATACCCCTCTACAACTGCAATCACCTCTTATGCTGACCGTGAAGAAGAGTTTTAGTTTTGAGAAGAAACAGAAGTCACAGGAGCCAAATCTGGGAAATAGGGTGGATGATCCAACAATTCATAGTGCAGATTCCCTTAATTTTCCCATTGCCAAAACACTTTTGTGAGAAAGAAAAGATGATTTTTTTCTCCTGCAAACCGGGTCTTTTCTCACATAATTTTTCATCCAGTCTGGTTAAACGATTGGAATAATATTCCCCAGTTACTGTTTTACCCTTTTCAAGATAATAAACAAAATGCCTTTAGCATCCCAAAACACTGATGCCATTACCTTTCCTGCTGATGGAATTGACTTTGTCTTCTTTGGTGCTGAACAACCGGCTTCTGCCACTGTTTTGACCGCTGTTTGGATTCTGGTGTGTAATGGTGACAAGTCTCATTCATAGTAATGAATCGACACACAAAATCAGCTGCTGTGAATAAGCGTGGCACCCATCTTGCACAAAAGCTTTTTCATTTGCAAGTCTTCATGCAAAATATATCCTACACATTCTTTTGAAAAGCCTATAGTCTGAGCAATTTCACTCGCCAATCATCTAATACCATATCATGCAGTTGATCAATGATTTCTGGTGTTGTTACACTTTTTGGACATCCTTCACATGGATCATCTTCAAGGCTGATATGGTAACGTTTAAACTCGGCAGCCCATTTCTTAATTGTTGAAAATGAAGGAGAAGAGTGCCCATAAACTTTTATGAACTTCGAATGAATTTCTTTTGGCATTAAACTTTCTTTTACAAAGAATTTTGATGTCATGAACATGCAGTTCACACTTCACACATGTAAAACAGATGAAACTCAAAAAACAATAACAGCAACTCATGACAAATGACAACATTCAATTGGATGGCTTCACACAATAATCAATCGCAGCTACTAATGACTTTTGAGTATACTGTCTCAGCACACACACCTTGTTTGGCCATCTGGACCATTTAAAACTAGTGCAATGCTAAGAATTTGACATGCTGCGCTATCTGCATGTCTGTTTAAATGGCTCAAAGATCTCAGCATTTGTGACTACACACCTAGGTTATTAATGTGAATGTGATGCAATGCTTACATGTCAAAAAGTGTCCTCCTCGTGAAGCACTAATATATTGTTTTTAACTTTAGAAATCCCGAAGCTAGTAAACAATTAGGGGAGCCTTTAACAGGAATAAATGCAAAAATATACTATCAGTGATACTGCTAATCCATGTGTATGCACTGCACACCTAGCATACCCAAAATATTCACCCCTGAAAAATACAATTCTCTGGAACAGAATTGTTTTGGTACTGAACCTGGATTCTTGTCATTTTTAAGGTTTCTGTCTAATATGCAATGAGAACCAACAGTTCAAAAACAGCTGTCAGGTGAGTGAAACCTTAATCAAAAGATCTAATAACAGAATATACGAATGCCTCAGCAGCACAAGGTCTTGTAAGTAGTGCAAGCTAAGGCAACTCCGATGTAGACGATTGTACTCTCATAAGCTTCCTGGTTTTCGAAACTTTTGAACATTATATATATACACATATGTATCCAGGATCTCACTACATGCCAACCAGTAGAAAATTGGTCCAAAATTCTTATTGATTGCTATCATAACCTTGGCAAAAGAATGCCACATAGGATTAATACAAATTTCTCAGCAAGAGGGGATCCTACATCTTATTAAGGTGGACACCATGGCTGTCTGTTGACTTTCTTCCAAGCAGTGCATATATTCATTTATTTTCATGTGGTCACACGATTAGATGAAGTATTCTTACGCATGTTTTTTAACCTTTCTCCATTATGCAATTTGACAAAGTGCTGAATATTCGGCCAAACATTAATTAAATTTCAAACCTAACGAATTACATTTTATAAGCAAACGTTTTGAACAAAAAAAAAAAATATTCATTTACAACTTTTTTTCAATTTTTAATGTGTGTATTATTATTATTATTATTTTTTTTTTTTGTGAAAACATTTGTTTATAAAATTTAATTCACTATGTTTCAGCCAAATATTTGGTGCTTTGGCACATCCCTACTAATTGAAAAAGAAGCAAAATAAAAGTTCTCATTAATGTTAAGCTAAATGAACAAATATAAAACACATTTCAAGCAAATTAAGTTTTTTTTCTTTCTATCAATTCAGTGCTCTGAGAGCACTGTATAAAGCTAGATAAACAAGTCATTGGAAAGGTAAGAACATTTACATATATATATATATATATAAAAATAAAGATGGTGAAATATTCTGGAGGCTATTAAAAAACTTTGCAATGGAATAAAATTTACTGCAAAAGGAATCAGATGATATAGGTAATTTAAAAGACATTCTAGATATCTGGAGTAATTACTTTGAAAGATTGCTAAATGAACAAGAAATAACAGAACAGTAGTGGAAAACATTCAAGAGGAATCAAATCAGAAGTACATATCTTCACTTGAAGCCTAAAAAACCATCAAAAACCTGAAATGTGGAAAGGCAACTGGAGTAGATGTTTAACCAGAAATGTTCAAATAGGGAGGTAAAAAGTTTTGCAGTGACTGCTCTGCATAACTCAGAATTCCAAATGATTTGAGTAGAGCTATTGTAATATCATATATAAAAATATAAATAAAACTGAATGTGATAATTATGGAAAAATTTCCCAACTAGGTGTTCCAGGGGAAGATTTATATAAGTATACTCAAATGAAGGCCAAGGAAAAAAGGTAGAAGAACAAGTTATGTCCAGGACAAATATAGGCTGTAAGATGCAGATTCACTTTAACAACTGTTGAGAAATCATGGGAAAGTCAAATAAATGGAAGGAGACCTCCATGTAGCCTTTCAAGGAATGTGGGAAACCGATCAGGGCTTCTGACCTAATATCCAATCCTCACCTTCTTGTGGTGCACCCCCTTTAGTAGGCATATACCTGGATAGTGAATGAACAAGATTGAGCTGGTAATTTGTGGTTTAGCCAACAAAATTGTATTCTTTATTGGTTTAAACAACAAGATGAAAAGTCATGTCAGCTGGGAGTGCAGCCTAGTTAAACTCCTCTAATGTTTTCATCAGGGTGAACAGTAAGAAGTTATCTTCTTAAATGAACTTAATCTTAACATCAGTAGAATTCAATACACAGACAATTGACATAAAAACTACCAACAAAAAAGAAGTGGAAATAGCAGAAGAGAAGTACCATATAGAAATACCACATAGATTTTACTTAAATGATGACAATAAAAGCAGATGAAATTCTTCTAAACAACAACAACTACAAAATGCTTCTATGAATATAGAAGATAAATATGAAGAAAGTAGCAAAATGTTTTGGAGACACTGAAAGCTTAGAAATACTGGAAAGAACACTAAGAGAGAAGCTCAGATGATAAATGTGATATGAAAGCTCAAGAATGTTTTCAGTAACATCTAATGTTTTGAAAGACTTAAACGAAATAAGGAAAAGTAGTACAAAATATTTAAGAATATCATCTACTTCAAGTATCTTTCCACATTTCATGTATGGCTTTTTCTACCTCGTACTAATAGGAGTACACAATAATGCTTGAGGCAGAAAAGCTTTCCATATTTCAAAAACCAATGAAATATGGGAAGGTAGCTGAAGTAAATGATATGCGACAAGGATAGAAGTACATTTTACAGAGGCTGTGCTGTATAATTCAGAGAGCATGTTAAGAAAGTCAAATTCCAGACGACTGGAGTGGAGTTCCCATCTGCAAAAAGGAATATAAAAATTAATGATTACAACATTCATTGGAGCATAGTTTAATTCAAGCATAGTTAAGAAGAGGATAAGAAAAATTGTTAAAGAGAAGGCATATGACAAGCTGTCAAGAGAAAAGCTATTCAAAAATGCTAGTTATATATTGTGTAAATAGGAGAATTATATTGGGCAATACAGTCTGTATTTGAGTTTTGAGTAAGCAGTTAGAATTGAAGGACTGCCAATGTTATTATTCATCTATATGGATCATGCTATGAAAGAAAGTGGGATTAATCCCAATAGCAAAATTGGGGATGTTCATCTGAGCTCATTACTTTTAAGCAGATGATGTTATACTCCAAAATAAATCCAGTTAAGACTTTGCAGAATTGCTTAAATAAATTGAATAACTATTTTGGCACAATTTTTAGTGAAGGAAAACTATATATGGAAATAGACAAGACTTGGCAAAGCTAATGGGATGACAAGCCAAATGAATAATTTATATGGAATAACAAATTAGCCAGAATGTTAAACTAGTAGATAACAGACTAATCTGAAGGAAAATTGTCAACAGAAAGTAATAATGAAAAACATTCATTTAGCACCATCATAGTATTCTGTACATATGAGGAATTTGATGACAATCAGATCTAGACAAGACATATGGCAACATGTCAAGAAAAAATCTGTCTTAAACACAACAGTTATATATATATCTCAACAAATTACTCAAAACACCTTCTTGCACGCAAAAAAATATACTTGCCCCAAAACCTCATTTTTTTTTTAAATATGTCCCAATAAGTAAACTGTGTACTGTGGTCAAAGCATTACTTTTTATTAAATAAAAATATTTTCATTAAATGAAAGTTCTTTCCAGTTTTTAGGATATTTGCCAGCTGAAAAAATCCTCTCACTAGTGGTCGAGTAGGCAAGCATATCTATCAAGCCCTGATTATGCAGTGTAAATGAGATATGAGTCCCAAGTTTTAAGTCAGCACTTAGAATTGAAGAAGATATAGAAAAAATGTATTAATGTAAAATAAAATGTGAGACAAGATTGCACACCATCTCCACTGTTACTCATCATCTATATGGATGGAATCATGAAGTGCAGCAGGCCAGCACTTTACTTTATACAGATATTATACTATTAAATGAATCCAGTACAAGCCTGCAAGATGCCTTAACTAAATTGAATAAATGCTGTAAAAAATTTCAGAATGAAAATCAGCATTAAAAAGATTACAAAAATAGGCATGAACAGTGAAAATATCAGTTGTGTATTGAATAAATTTGACACTTTACTTTATACAGATATTATACTATTAAATGAATCCAGTACAAGCCTGCAAGATGCCTTAACTAAATTGAATAAATGCTGTAAAAAATTTCAGAATGAAAATCAGCATTAAAAAGATTACAAAAATAGGCATGAACAGTGAAAATATCAGTTGTGTATTGAATAAAGACTTAGTGAACAAATAAAACATTTCAGCTCAAATTTTTTGAAAATGAATTCTGGCATAGTAAGAAATAAAATTGAGATATTAGTCAGAGCACTAAATCAGTTATATATAAGACAGTAATCAAACCAAATTTAACTTATGGATCTGACAGCTGGATTAGAAATAAAGACTGCAGATCACATATCTGAGAGTTATCAGAAAAATTAGAGGCGTGAACAGATGGCACTGATGGAAGAATCATATTAAAAATGAAGATATTTTGAAAGAACTTCTTAACATTCAAGAATGTGTAAGCATATTTAATCTCAGGGATGTATAGTTACTTAAATATAATGTGAGAGTAATTTTTAAGTTTTCCTGGCATTAGGTGTTTGATGCCAGAATACCAGGAAAAAGACCCATAGGATATCCAGGATACAGATGTCCTGGAACAGAAGTGCATTTGAAGACTGAAATATAAAGCTTTGACAATACTGGAATGCTGAGAGATGACAGATTAATTTGGAGGGGGGGGGGGTCAATAGTAAGTCAGTAATAATGTAAATTTTTCATGTAGCACTATTAACTATCATGGTGTCTTGTAAACCCATGAGAGGAAACAGGAATTTGATGATGACACTATTCCTTCCTTCTGTACACTTATATGGAATTGCACTTTGTCTTGAGATGTGAGAAACACTGCAAGAGGAGCATCATTAAGAAGAAATCTTAATTTTCTTCTCTCAAAACAATGTTGCATGAACATCTCATATAAACAGCAACAGTTGTCTAATTACTAAAGGAAATAAAATTTCTCCAAAACTTTCTCTTAGATTTATATCCTCCAGTGATTCTACATCATTTGAAAAAAAAAACTTTCAGATAAATCTAGTGGTTTCTGTTTTCCATTCCTTAACTTTTTTTTTTCCCTCTCTTCTCTCTAAGCACATATTCCATATGAATATCAACAATTCTAATTTCATATTCACAGCTAATGATATGGCTGCACTGATTCTTGGAAATCAGCACATTAATGGCATTCTCCTTGTACGAGGGAGGACAAACAATGCGTAAAATAAAAACTTTCAGGAGAAAAGTTTTACTATACAATTTTCATTTATTAAAATAAAAGAATGATAAGTTTCTGATCTTTGCTGGCTAAAATAAATGTGACCATTAAAATGTAAAACTGTCAAACTCCATAATAATAGCAACAGAGTTCAATAGAACTCTGTTGCCATTACTATGAGGCATTGCTTATGTTTATTAGTATTTTATAACATAAATTTAAGTTACAGGGAATGTCTAAACAACTTTTAAATCTCACAAAAAGGATTTCATTAACATAATTTTATGCTTTTCTTTTAGTGCAGATGAATGGTAAGTGAAATTAACTATCACAAGAAAATAAAACCCTCGACACCGCAAGGTAAAAGAGGGTATAAGGAAGATGAAGAATGATGAAGATGAAGAAAATAAAAATCAAAAAAGAGTATTATGATTTTTATTTGACAGCATTAATTGTATATAACTAATGTTTTGGTGTGTGTGTGGAGGGGAATAATGCATTTGATTATATCTTAAAAGCTTTTTTTCCAAATTTACATAATTCTAAAATAATTTAATTTGAAAGTTAATTATTAAAACATATGTGCCATATCTGGATGGCATTAGAACAGGATTGCATTCTGTTCTCTTCAAATTTGTAAAATTAACCAAAAATGCAAGCAAATTCAAAATCCTACACTGAAACAATGAATATATCAGAAAAAAAGAAGGATGGGGGTGGGACTTGTTTATTCACTAAATAAAAGCAAATTGATAACACATTGCATTGTTTATGTATCTATTTATTGAACAAGTCATGTAGTATTAATTAGCTGGCATTTCAATGATTCTGAATTAACTAAAATTAAATGATTAATGAAATCAACCAAACAACTTGAAATAATGAACAAAAGAGTAACATATGCATAGTCAAATAAAAGTACTATCCATTAGTACCAATGCTGTTTGATGTCTTCCAGAGACAATTCAAATTAATCATAAAAGTGAATACACTGCCATCTCTTAAATTTTTCAGCAATGATATCAATTCAGCCACAAGAAAAATCAGAAGTATATTACAGGAAAACCTGGCTTAACGCGAATTTGATATGTGCGATAATTAGTTAGCACGATTGAGTGAAATGATACTATTTCCCACTTTAAGGGAACGATTAATCAGTTAACCCAAATTTTTATGTTATGTGAAATTTTACATTGCATGAAATTTTATGTCGTCAATCTGCAGTGAGTGGAAAGACTGGAAAATACATGAAAGTAGCGCCAGTAATACAATGATTGTGCAAAACTTTGGATACAGCAAGTCTACAGTTTGGACTATATTAAATAAGAGCACAGAATACAAAGAACAAGGAAAAGCTGCTATTGCTTCTTTAAGCATGCAGATCACCCGAAATAGAAGTCCTTTAATGATCAAGATGGAGCGTCTTCTATCACTCTGGATTAGGATTATAACCAAAAAAAGAATACCTCTTAGTGCAGGGAACATAAGGCAAAAGCTCTCAATATTTTTACCTCATTGAAATAGACTAAATTTCAAGAAGAATGTGAAAGCTTTACTGCGAGTTTAGGATGGTCTGACCATTTTAAAAATTGAACTGGATAGCATAATGTTAGAATCACTGGTGAATCTGCTAGTGCTGATAAAGATTCTGTGGCCAAGTTTCTCTTTTGAAAGCATATGCCAACAAAAACTTTCCTAGCTAAAACGGAAGTATTTCAACCAGGATACAAAAGTATCTAAAGATCGTCTTATGCTTTTATTAGAGGCAATGCAGAAGGTGACTTTAAACTCAAGCCTATGTTAGTTTATCATGTGCAAAATCCAAGGTCTAACATTGTTAAAGAAATCAGCACAATTGGAAAAGAACTTCTATTTAATGAACTGGATAAGATGAGAGATGAGAGAAACTTGCTCGATTCCCATTCAGAACAGTTAAGCGATCTCCTTCAACCAGAAGAACAGCATGCATATGAAGAAGAAAAGGAGTGTGAACAAGAAGAGAATGCTAAGACTTCTTAAGAAGCTAACTGCAAAAGAGCTAGTTTTCAATCATATTGAGTATGCTAATGAAATTTTGTTTGATAATGATCCTGATATGGAACGCGAAGTTTAGAAGTCTGCCAAATTCTTAATAAAGCGATCAGCAGCTATCGCAAATTGCATGACAAGATAACAAAGTCGAGCACTATTCAAACATTTTTACTTAAATTTTTTATAAAAAAGTAGCTCAATCAAATGTTTAGACATTAAATAAAAATTTAAGCAATTGATTTTTATTAACTTTGATGATTTTATCCTGTAATATAGTTTATACGGTAATTTTTTTCCAAATTTATGCTAAGTGATGGATGAATCATAATCATTCCTATCTTACTGCATTCGCTTAACGCGCATTAATTGATGGATTAATTAATTGCATTAAGCGAGGTTTTTCTATAAATGCCAAACAAAAATGTTAAGGTAAAACTACTTTTTTTTTTTTTTTTTCCCCTGAATGGCTACATTCTTGTAACTGAATAAATCAAAACAAATGGTCACTATAAGTGACCATCTTGTATTTGAATTAAAAATTAAGAATATCAAAAATATATAAACTGAAAAGTGTGCAAAACTATACTGAGTTAACAAAGAAATGGTATGCAATTTATTTATATAAGAACTTGGAATAATTCCACTTCCATTTATGCAGAACTTAGCTGCAAGTGGATATACTACATTAAGCCTAGGTGTTTATTTGTCATATTTAATCATTTACCAGTATAATAAACTGAAATCGAATAATCTATAAATGCTATTTTTCTCACCTCCTGTGAATCTAACAAGATTTTACCACTAACTTTCAGGAGTTCTTCAAGGGGACCAGTTTCAATGGATTTCTCTTGGCGCTAATCAACAAACACAGATATTAGCAAAAACAATTCACACACAAACGATTAAAGTGGGAGAGAGAGAAATTAGATATTATGTTAGAAAATAAACAAAAAATACAACCTTTTACCTAATAAATCCAACTCATTTTATCCTAAATAAACACACTTTTCTACACATTTTCAGTTTACCTGCTGTTAATTACAAACTTTTTATTTTACTTGATAAAAGTTTAAGCAAAGGTGAAATACTTCAAAAAATTAAGGTTTGGTGCTGGGAGGAACTCATGTTGGAGGCTTAATGAAGTGACACTGCATTGAGAAAGGATTAAAAATACCATTTAATTCTTCCAGTTTTCTCTCCTCAGTCACAGATGCACACAACACACAAAGGAAACACAAAACTAAGTGGCACAAGTGAATGAAAGACTAGAGTCCTAACTAGGTGGTTCCCCCATGTGGACACCTGTTGGCAGCCTAAGATATAAACTGAAATCTCAAAGTATTAGTATTTCCCATTTGGGAATTATGCAACCATAATTATTCTGATTAGGGTGATATTTGAGAAGAGCTGCATATTCTAAAAAGTCTCTTCTAAATTTGCTATGATGGAGCATGATGGTCTTTTGATTGATTCCATGAGTAATATGCAAAGCATGGTCTGCAAGACCCAACTGATGGAATTTGAACTTTGCTGTTTTTGAGATAGCTGAGCCAAGGGCAGCAAGATGATAGTTTGATGACTGAGGTTTATCTCCCTTGGTTAATACAGGTTTGCTTCCATGATGTCAGGCAGATTCTATATGAGCATGAAAGCTTATGCAGATGAGTTTTTTCTTTATATATATCTGTATATATAGGGCTCCAGAAATCCACTCGCCACAGGTGAGTTAACAGAGAAAAGTAGCAAGGGAATTTTCAATCTCGTTATAAATATATTCTTTTTTTCTCATAACTGACACCCCCTCCTGCTTATTTGATCACAGATGGCTGCCAACAAATTTATTACAGAAGTTTCATTTCCAGAGAGTTGGAAATAAAACTACTGGTTGTGAAATCCTCAATTCAAAAACACTACAGCATTCTCTTATGAGACAGTATCTGAATGTATCCTTAGTGTTTTAAGAATAAATAGGTTATTAAGCAAGAAATCCACAAGAAGAAGATAATGTGGAAAGAATATCTTGAGAATAAGAGTGAAAGGAGTTATAAAATATATAAAGCTCAGGCCATGAAAGTAACGAGTATTGTGAGGAAAACTAAGTCAGAGTATGAAAAGAAATTGGCCATGCAAGCTAAAGGCAATCCAAAAGAATTTTATCGTTATGCTGCAAGTAAAAGAAAGAATGAATGTGGAAGAATAACTTTATTGATTGCAGATGGTACCTGAGTGTCAGAAGGTAATGAGATTGTTCAGTTAATGAGTGCTCACTTTCCTAAGATATATCAACCAGGTGTATGTAACATAGTGCTACATTACATGAAGAGTTAGAGATTCATGAAAATGAGGTTGAAGAGCTGTTGCCTAACCTAGATAAGAATTTGTCTATATGGACAGATGGAATATCCGCCCGTATGCTAAAGGAATGTTCAGCTGAATTGGCTACACCTTTCACATGTTGGTTTTACTTGAGTTTCAGCCCAGGAATGATACCACAGGAATGGAAGGAATGTATGATAGTTCCATTGTACAAGGGTGGTGCAAAAACTGATGTCTCTAACTACCAACGCATCAATATCGCTGGCGTGATAGTAAAGATTTCAGAGAAGTTGGTAAGAACTCACATACAGAAACAGGTAGACAAACAAAAGTCATGTTTTAGCAATCTGCTCATATTTTATAACAATGTTATGGCCGAGTTGGATAAAGGGAATGGATACACTATGATAATGTTGGATATTATCATTTGATAGGATACCACATGAAAGGCTGTTGCATAAACTGGAGAATATGGAATCGGAATATCACCTGGATCAGGGTGTGGTTGACAGACAGATATCAAAAAATGATACACAGTGGGTGTGAATCTGACAGATTTAAGGTAACCAGTGGTGTACCTCAGGGTTCAGTCCTTGGGCCATTATTGTTCAATCTATACACTGATTACATCAGGAAGGGTCTAATATCAAGTGCACAAATGTTTGCCAATGATGTGAAGTTAGGCAGGGCAATCAGGGATGCTAGTGATATTCAGCAATTACAAAAGGATTTGAATAGACTGGAAATTTGGGCAAATGAATTTGGCTATCAATTTGATGTTAGTAAGTGTAAAGTTATGTACTTTGGCGTGATTAGAGTTCCAGTGGCATATTATATTAGCGGGGCTATGCTACAATTAACTGAAGAGGCAAGGGATCTTGGTGTATTAGTGGATAGGAATTTGAAGTTTAAAGGTGACATAGCAAAAGTTGCAAATATAACTTAGAGGATCACTGCGATGTTGAAGTGAACCTTGATAAGGAAACCATTTTGCCTCTTTATAAGGTTTTGATAAGACCACACTTGGATTACTGTGTGCATATTTGGTCTCCTAGGTTCCAAGGGGATCAAGAAGGTGGAAAGGGTGCAAAGAAGAGTTACAGAGATTATATCTGGATTATGGGATGTACATTATGAGGACAGATTGCAAGTATGTGGATTGCAGACTCTAGTTAACAGGATAAAGAGGGGTAATATGACAGAGGTCTATAAACTTTTAAATGGGTGATATACGACATAAACTGATGAAATTTTTTGTTATACGGAAAGTAGGAAGAGAACACCGGGGCATCCATGGAAGTTGATTTATTTGCAATCAAGAAAGAGCTAGTTTTTCTCATAGGAGAGCAGTGAGTGAGTGTAATAATTTGCCCTTAGGGGTAGTGAGTGCATCTAGTGTGGATGAATTTAAGGGAAAGTATGATAACTGGTTTGGGTGATTAATAGCCTCCCTCGATGAGTCCTTGACTCCCTGGAGGTCACAGATAATAATAATAATACACCCTCCTCTGTCCAAAAAGAAACCGAACTTTTCGAAAATAGAAGAAACTAGTGGCACCACCTGTTGTATCTCTTTGTTGTCGAAAGCGGCAACCTTCATTAGTGTTGCGTCAACTGTTTATGACATTTGTTTCATTAGAAGCCGAGTTATAGTGCCAAGAGTGACAGTGTGTTTTGACGAACGGTCAGAAAATGAGTTTCAAACAGAGAGCTGTGATTGACTTGTGTGTTCAATTTGGTAAAAGTTTTACCGAAACACATCAAATGCTTCAAAACGCATATGGTGATGAATGCTTATCCCGTACTCAAGTTTGAGTGATTTAAAAGTGGTCGTGGGACGCTTGAGGACGACGAAAAGCCAGGCCGTCCAAAAACTGGACTAAGCGAAGTTAACATCCAAAAAGTGTGTGATTTCATCAAAGAAAACCTGAAATCGGCCGTGAGATTGATTGAAGATGAATTGGGATTCCAAAACCAACTGTGCATAAAATTTTCATCAAGAGTTTGGGCCTTCGTAATTTGAATTTGCGATTTGTTCCCCACAAGTTGACCGACGACCAAAAAATTTATCGAATTGAATACTGCAAGGACCTCATTAAAAACGCCCGTAAGGACTCAAACTTCCTTGAAATGATCGTTACTGATGATGAAATGTTTTGAATATGAGCCTGAAACAAATGCAAGAGTGCTGAGTGGAGACCAAAGAAGAGGGGCATCCGAAAAAAAGTTGCTCAGAGAAGTCAAAAGTAAAGACGATGCTAATTTGTTTCTACAATTCCAAGGGCATTATCCACAAAGAATTCGTTCTGCTAGCCAATTGGTCAATGGTGAGTTTTATCTCGAAGTTTTGAAGTGATTGATAGTGAGAATTCGTCAGGTACAGCATGAATATCATGATGCAGGCAGCTGGTCACTTTTCACAATAATGCACCATCTCATCTTTCGAACATTATGAGACAGTTTTTGAGCAAAAACCAAGTTTGTGTGTAGGATCACTCGCCATATTCACCTGATTTAGTATGCTGCGACTTCTTTCTCTTCCCCCAAACTTATTTGCTAATGAAAGGAAAGCGATACGACACCACTGAAAATGTTCAAGCAACAGTAACCACAACCCTCAACAGTATCCCAAAAACCGATATAAAAACCTCATTTAACGAATTAATTGACCGTGCCAAACGCAGTATCGAAGCTGAAGGAGAGTACACTGATTGAAATAAATGATTTGAATAATTATAATTGGCCTGTGTTTTATTTTCTATCAAAAGTTTGGATTTGGACAGAGGGTATATTAATCTTGCGTGTATACACAATATGCATGACATATGTAATAGACAATATAATCTTTAATAAAAAATTAATTGTACTTATCTTACAATATAATTTCATTAACAAAATAAACCTGTAATTATAAACACAAAACTTAAAATTGGCTTAAAACTGGGTCTGGCACAAACTGATGAGACCTCAATAAAGATCGGAACCGGTCTGGGTAGTGACCCTTCCATAATGCATAGCATTATACATATCCACAAGGAGATGTGCTTTGCATTATAGGATACTAAGGCAAGTGAAGTCATTAGCTTCTTTGTACGAGTTGCCCCAGTCCTGAAAATAGTTCAGGTGCAAACTTGTTTGCTTACACTTGGATAAAGGATTAAGCCAAGAACATAATTTCTTGGTATCTTTATAAATAGTTCAGAAATCGTGGGAATATAATAAAGATCTGTATTTAAGTTTTGTGGACCTGCAAAAGGCATATGACAAGGTGCCAAGAAAAAAGCTATTCAAAACGCCATAGTTATATGTTGTCAATGGGACATTATATCAATCAATATTTAGTCTTTATTTGAATTATAAGTGAGCAGTTAGAATTGAAAGAAGTATATGAAGATGATTTTATGTTAAATCTGGTGTCAGACAAGAATGTACAAATATCAACTGCATTGTGAATGGAGAACCTATAGAACAAGCAAAACATTCAGGCTGCTTAGGCACAATTTTTAGTGAAGACAGTAAATTAAATATATAAATAGACAAAAGAGTCAATAAAGCTGGTATAGTAGGAAGTCAACTGAATAAATTTATATGGAATAAGAGAGAAATAACACTAACTTATCCCCTCTGTTATTCATTATCTATATATGGATCACATTTTTAAATAAAGCAGCATTAAACCTGATATCAAAATTGGAGATGTTAATCTCAGCTCTTTACTTTATGCAGATAATGTTATACTTCTAAATAAATCCAGTACAAGTCTGCAAGATTCCCTGACTAAATTGAATAACTTTTGTAATGGTATGAAGGTCAGCAATAACACGGCAAAGACGATGAAAACAGGCAGAAGTATTGAAAATATCAACTGCATTGTGAATGGAGACCCTATAGAACAAGCAAAACATTTCAGCTACTTAGGTATGTATAATTTTTAGTGAAGATGGTAAATTAAATATGGAAATGGACAATAGAACCAATAAAGTCGGTATGGTAGGAAGTCAATTGAATAAATTTATATGGAATAAGAGAGAAATTAGTTAAAACACTAAATACAAGACAGTGTTCAAACACATAATGTTTGAACACTGTCTTGTACACTAAATACCTGTGTACAAGACAGTGTTCAAACCAATTTTAACTTATAGATCTGAGAGCTGGGGTAGAAATAAAACACTTGACCAGACTAGAGATCACAGATATGAGAGTCCTGAGAAAGATTAGAGACGTGAACTCAATTAAAAATGAGGATATCAGGAAAGAACTTGACACTGTTAGCATCCAGAAATGTTTTAGCAGACCTAATCTCAGGTGGTACAGTATTTTATATAGAATGGGAGAGGAAAGATTAGCAAATTAAGTGCTCTCTGCCAGGTTGACAGGAAAAAGACATAGAGAAAGACTGAGATATAGGTGGATCAATACAGTAAAAAGTGCCTTTGAAGACAGAAAGATAAGATCTGATAATGTTGGATTCTTGACAGATAACAGATTGATTGGGAAGAAAATTGCTGATAGGAAGTCAGTAAACATGTAAGTTCTTCATATAGCACTATCATAACATCCTGTACACACCTTGAGTGTACATATCAGGAATTTGATGATGAACTCCGATATAACATAGACATCATTATATTATATTAGATCAGATAGTCTGGTAAGGAGAAAGGTGGTAATATCCTTTGAAGATGATAAGAATAGGTTTCTGCACTGGCTTGAAAGAAGTGTGTAGATTGAATTTGCAAAGGACATGTGTACTTGTTCAGAGGTTCCTTTAAGGTAAGGTATTGAAATTCTTTTCACATCAGATTATGGTCTGATCATCAGATGATAATTATCAATAATAATATTTTGAATGGTAGTTTCATTATATCCACTGGATATCAGATTGCTTTTAATTTTATTAAATTCATCAAACAAAAGAGAACCAAAAGAGCAAATCATATGATCTCTAAGTCCAAAACTCTATATAATTCCTATCTTCTGTAATGAATGATGGTCAGAGGACATATGAATGTATCTGCCAGAAAAGGTTGGTTTTGAATAAACTGAAAATTCAACATGACCTGTAGAATTTTGAATTATTAAGATATCCATAAAGGAGAGGCAGTTGTTAAATTCAAGTTCAATAGTGAACTTGATACAAGAGTAGAAAGTGTTTATTTTTCCAGCAACTGACGTAATTCTGACTCCAAGTGGGACCAGACCACAAAGATATCAACAAAATGCAGCCATACACGAGATTTCGGAAAATAGTGTGAAAGGGTTGATTTTCTGGATTCTCCATAATATAATCAGCTAAAGCTGTCGGGATATTACTGTCCATTGCTGTTCCACTGATTTGTTTGAACAAATTGTTACGCCACGTAAAGCGGCCTACTACCCACTAACGGTGAATTTAAATAAACTAAAAAAAAATATGATTGTAAAAACTGAAAATTCTTTTGTGGGATGTTGGCAAACAGGAAGACTACATCGAATGAAACCATAATCTCATTATTAGACAGAAATGTTTAATTTTCTCTAAAATTCTGTATTTTATCTACATTGTAAAAGCCATAAAAGTATCTATAAATAAAGATATATAATTTTTTTTAGTAAAGTCTGGAAATGAATAGAATTTTAATGAAGGAGAAAGAGTTTGTTTGCCCATTCAGTGGGTGTGGGGGGGGGGATTTTTGCTGCCTGTCAAGTTCGTTAGGCAGATTCTATACTGTCATCTATAAGATGAAGGGAATACTGGATTTGTAAATTTTATGGTTTTCTGGTACTTTATTTGGACAAAGATGTAAATTTTTTTTTATTAATTTATATGCTATTTTTCTCTTGAGACTTAACAGAATCTGGATCTATAGTTTGGTAAATATAGGAGACTTTAAGATTATTCATTTTTCTGTTTGATCCATTATAGCAGCTGTATTACTCTTATCTACTATGGTTTCATAACATTTTTTTTTTTCCATTATAGAAAGTTTAAAGTTGTTTTAGGAATTCTATTTCTTTTAGTGGAATATTGTTCATGGGAAGTTTGGATTTTATCAGAATGATAGCCACATCAAATGAATGCTGTCTGTCACTGTGGAAGGCAGATCACAGATCCCACATTCAACACTGATCAGGATTTCTACGATAGATACAAGCATGTTCAAGGAACAACTGCTAGGATTACGTTTTACGGTATTTTTCCACAAAAATAAAGCATGACAGAATAAAAAAAAACTATTTTTATTATTTTCTCGACTAGTTTCCTGAAATTCTTTTGCTTCACTTCATGTTTTCTAGTTTTTGCTAAAAAAACAAGTAATAACTGTTAACTCTAATGAAAACAATTGAACATGAATAACAATGGAAAGTGTGCATTCACTATTATGCTGACTGCTCATTGTGGATTGTTGTACATTACTGGTAGATATGAATATGTTACGTTGAATTAGTGAAGACCAAATTTCATATAAAACTATCCCTTGTTTTTTGTTGCATTGATTATTCTTTGAATGGCTCTTGAGAAAAAGCGGTAATTTATGTGGAGCATTTTTATTTGTTGCCATATTATTTGATGTTTTGTTTCAGTTACATATGCTGCTAGTCCTAATTTGTGTCTTCTTTCATTCTAAACATATCTGAAGTGTTCTGATCAGTGTACCTCTCCCGTTCTGCATGTCTATCCTATGTAGTGTAAATCCCAACTACACCTGACATCATGCAGACATCTGTTTTTTTTTAAGTGGCAGATGTGGAGGTTTCAGATGATTAGAGATTTGCTGACTAAGCAGAAAGCAATCTCTCTGCTCCTCTAAAGTCTTGGGTTTCTTGTTCACATGATTGTTTTGGAGGTTAAAGTGGATTTTTTTTTTTTTTTTTTTTTTTTTATTAATGTTCTATCGAAGTCATTTTCTGGTAAGATCAAACTTTTTTTTTTTTATTAATGTTTTCAATTGAAGTCATTTTTTGGTAAGAGTTAACTCGTGTATTGCAGATCTTGATTCCTGCACACTACATTTCATCACCACCTGGCACAAAAAATAGGCTTCATTTGCTCCTTAAGTGAGAATTTACAGAATTTCCACTAACATAGGAAAAAAAAAAAAAAAACAAGAGTTAAAATACCTGAAATACCTACAATAACATGCAACAAAAGAATATCATGAAAATAGTAGAGAAAATAATAAAAATAGTTTATTCGATATGATACTTTATTTTTGTGGAAAAATGCCAGAAAACATATTCCTAACAAACTCCTAGGAATTATTATTATTAGTAATGGAGGTGGACTAAGGGTTAGATAATCTAGAATTCAAGCCATTTCGGGCCTCTAATAAGCAGGGTGGTGGCCTTGAACAGGTGATAAAATTTATCTTCTACCTAAAGGCACAAAACATCAATGCTCACAGCAGGATTCAAACGCACCAGCTGGTTGGAAAGCAGATACACTAACCATTCTGCCAACCAGGATCCATAAAAATGCAAAAAAAAACTTTCAAAATGACAAATGGTTTACATTATGTTTACATTAAATGGTTTACATTACTGTTCTGGAAAAGAGATTAAAATTTGTGTAGGATATGTTTGAAGACATGTCAAAGAAGTTTTAATGTATAAGCTATTAAAGATAATTTTTTCCTTGTAAAATAATTTGAGAGGAAAAAATGTATCATGCAGGCTTTAAATTTTCTACCTGTGTTTTCATTTCTTCTATGTCTTTTATCTGCTTCCTTAGCTTAAAATTCTCTGACTCCATATTCTCTATAACTGCAGTAATCTGAAATTTAAATCTTAAAGTAATTAAGATATCAATGAAACAGAATGTAACTTAATTATTTGATAAATGTAATATGTTTTGAATTGCATCTTATAAGACTATGCTTTGAAATTTTTATAGAAGTTATAATTACATATGCAAAGTGGATATTAAATCCAACATTATTTCAAAGTCAAATGTTTGTAGAAACCAGAGAGCTTACGAGAATACAATCCTTGGCATCCTCGAGTTGCCTTAGTATGGACTACTTAAAAGACATGAGTGCTGCCCAAAAGGCCATATAATTCATGCTGTTGGCTCTCTTCAGAGACCAGACAGAAATCTTGAGAGTAAAAACTCTCATTCAGTATAGTATGCCACCGTTTGTAGGTCTCTGCTTGGCAGTTTGCCAAAAATAGTCAATTCATGCTGAAGGGGAGAAAGAAATGAAGGATGTACGAATTGATCGCCAACATGCGAAATCACATGCTTTCTTGTCTGTCACTGTACTAGTAGTAGCTTGATTTTTGTTGTCACTTTTTTGCATTTTTTTTTTATTATTAATTTGTATGATGGATCCAGTACAGTCAACAAGTGCTGTTGTTAAACGTTTCAGTAGCTCTTGCAAAAGAATTTTGAATAATGTGCTGACATTCTGCGAAAAAGAATCGTTAAAAGGCAGTCTCCTTGTTCCCCTTTCTCAAGTCATAAAACGTGCAAGTGCAATTGGGGGCGTATCGGGGTTGATACGCCCCCGATATCGGGGTCGACTATTAAAAGAATTCGTAGGGAATCAAAAGGTGAAGGTAAGCCAAAAATTTAAATCTCCTAAAAAAAAGCGCCAGAGAAAGAAAACCATTGAAACCATAGCTTTGAATGATTTTGATGTAGACGTTATAAAAAGAACTATTCATGAATTTTACATGGTCGAGAAAAGAGTGCCAACTGTTCCAAAATTGATTCCTGTGCTTAAAGAAAAAATTAATTTTCCTTGGAAAAGAGAAACTTTAAGGAAAATACTTCATGAAATCGGATTTTGTTTCAAAACGTCCCAGAATAAAAGGAAACTTATCATGGAGCAAAGTGACACTGTTTTATCTAGAAAGCAGTATTTGAGTGCAATAAGACATTTCAGGGAGGAGAAAAGACCAATTGTGTATCTAGATGAAACTTGGATTGATAGTAATTTAACTTATGGAAAATGTTGGTGGTCTAAAGAAGAATGTGGAGTGTTACAAACCGGAAATGACTCACGGCGCATAATAATTTTGTGTGTGGGTGGAGAAATGGGTTTTTTACCAAATTCAAACTTACTATACAAAGCCAATTCAACTACTGGAGATTACCATGAGCAAATGAATTCTACGATCTTCGAAAAGTGGGCAGAAGAAAAACTGATTACTGATTCCAAACCTTCATAAAAATGCTGTTGTTATAATTGATAACGCTTCATATCACTCTATTCGACTAAACAAAGTTTCCAAATTGGTCTAATAAGAAGCAAGTTCTTATGGATTGGCTCTATGCAAATAACATTTCTCATTCCCCAGATATGCAAAAAATTGAATTGCTTAATTTGGTCAAAAGAAACTCGCCCACAACTAAACTATTTAAATTCGACATGATGCTCAAAGAGCATGGATTTCTAGCTTTGAGGCTACCACCATATCATTGCAATATTAATGCTATTGAGTATATTTGAGCAGAAGTGAAAAGTTTCATTCGGCATCGCAATGTAACTGGGAATATTGACATGTCGAAACTTTTCAAGCTTTCAGAACAGGCGAATGAAAGTATTACAGTTCAAAACTGAGGAAAATATTGCTCTCATGTCGCCTTATTGGAAAATATGTATCGAGACAGAGACGGAATTATTGAAGAATTATGCGAACCTTTGGTGATCACTTTAAATGATGTTGATTTGGACACCGATTCAGGTGACTCTGAAGATTAAAAGGATTTGATAATGGTATTTTTTTTCCAACATTTTTTTTGCATGGGTTTGTTAAAAGAGTCACAACAAGTCATAAATAATTAATCGGTTTAGGACATTAAAGTGTCTCAGTTCTCTCAACGGTAAGTTTAGAATATGCAAGTTCATTTGAAAAAATTTGTGTTTTTCTGTATAATTATTTTTATTTTATAGAAAACTTTCTTAAAAATAAATTTCGTTAAATTTTTGTTTTATGCTATACCTTTTTTTAATTTTGTTAATACTGTACGTACATTTTTCCAACTGTTATACAAGCAAAATAGTTACACTTTAAATAACAATGTTTGTAAAAGAAAAGCTAATTTTTCCGACCTATAATAATAAAAAACTCATCCCAGAAGACAGATTGATTACCCTATTATCAGAATGGATTCTCCTTTTTCTGACATGTACAGAAGTGTCGAAGGATCTCTAATCGGTGGACAAACTATACTAAGGAAATTGAAATGTCAGAGAAATGTGTTTTTCGTAAGTGAACTCTCAGTCGGTGAGTAAAAGTAATTACTAAAAAAGTTACTACTAAAAAAATAAAGCAAAAGTAATTATATACTGACTGAGAGTTCACTGTGAAAAAAAATACATTTCTCTGACATTTCGATATCCTTAATACTGAACCAGATTTCTGAAGAGAACCAACCAGTTCGAAACAGCTGTCAGGCCAGTGAAACCTTTATCAAATGGACTAATGAAAGGTGAATATATATGGATGGCTGGGCACTGCCCATGTCTTTTAAGTAGTCCATACTAAGGCAACTTGCAGATGTCAAAGATTGTATTCTCGTAAGTTTCAGGTCAACTTACAAAATTTCATAGTTTCTACAAACATTCAAAATTTGAAATGAATGTTAGATTAAATATCTACTTTGCCTGTGTAATTTTACATCAATGAAATGAAGCCTTCTATGTTAAATCCCACTGCATATTCAGTCTGTAAACACCCAAATCTGTAGTTTTGGAAATCATATGCTATAAGTTATTTAATTATAATTCATAAACTAAAATGCAAATATCTAAATTACAGTTGATTATTTTTATTTTTTATTTTCTTGACATAACAGGGATACAACCAGAGTATTAATTCAAAATAGCAACAATTAACATGCAAATGCTGAAATAAGAAAATCGTATATCAACAAGAGATAATGCATATAATGTACAATTACAGCAGATACTGGTTAACTGGGCTACATCATGACTAGAACATTTTAGCTCAATTAAGTGGCTGCCCCAATTATGTGAAGTTTCTTGTTAATAGTTAACATGAAACTTGTAATGACTCATCTGATCTCATTACAAGCTGTGGTTTGGTGTAGTATGACCTTTGCTCTCCTTGTGCAATAAACTTTAAACCAACCATTTACAGAAGATTAACTCAATGAGAACCTAGAGTGCTACAGTCTCCTGTTCCAATTAAACAACATGCTGTCCCAAATAAGCAAAGAAAACAGTGGTAATTTTCTCAATTGGGTTTGATCTTTAAGATTTGTCTCAAATAAATGGCTGTCTCAATAAACCAATGGCCCAATCAACCAGATTCAACTATATATATGCAGTACCTCTGCATATAATTAAAATACACTAGTTTTACTTTTTCATCTCCAGAGAAGTCTCACAAATTTTTCAAATCAGCAGTCATTCTTGCTAATCTGGAATATTTCCAAAAGGTTTGAGAAGTTCTCTGAACTGGCTTACTATGTGCAAGGTTATAACTTTACACAAATGACTAGTCAAGTTGGCAGAGTAAGCAGCAGTAAGCTTATTTACAAGCTGATCTGGAAACCTCCTGAAGTATTATCAACAGGTTTGCCCCCATGAAACTAGCAGCCAGCTTGTGTAAAGGGCTGCATCCTTGAATAGAGAATCTGGCTCCCCAGGTGAAATGTGATGGAGACTGTGCCAAGAACACCACCAATCTCACTATGTGTAACAAGAAAAGGGGACAGAAACCAGAGATCTTGCTCTATAAATGAGACAGCAAAAACAATTCTCTACCACCACCACCACCACCTAGACTTAGTTGGCATTTCCTCCAACTAGAAGGTACACTTTTAACAAGGCAGTACTCAGACCACATTGTGTAAATATGAAAGAAAGACTATCTGAGGAATGTGTGAAAAGGAAAGATAAAAATGTAACTGTACAATTATTTGTAAATAATATGTTAAAAACTTCATGCATTTTGTTCAATTCTGATAAGATCTGCCTCAGAGTGGCTCAGCTAGATTAGTAAAAGTTACATTCCTCTCTTAAGTAAAGTAGTGGACACTCGTAAGATTATGATATATGGTAAGATAAACTCATTTTACCATATGAACAACTTTCTCTCTTCTGTTCCTACACAGAATACAATGGACTGCCAATACTTAATTTCAGGCTTAATCTCAGGCAATTTATTTATCAGCACATCCTGGCAGGAAAACTGCGACTGATCAGTTATTTTTTCCTCTAATTAACTATATGTTTAGAATAATGGTAAGTATAAAAAACCCAAGTAGACCTATCATCTGCATCTGCTGTCCTTTTCCTGTGATTCCATTACATTTAATGTAAGCTTTACAAGATTTATGTAAAGATATAAGAATGTTTCAATTCAGTAATAAATCAAGACTGAAATTAATCATGATGTAAGACATGAATGGAGTTTGTCTCTAACTCTATTCTATATATACATATTTGATCAATATATATCGATATTGGCACACGCGTGAAATCAGACGCACGCAGCTACTTAACAATAGAACTTCAACACGAACTGTAGCTACAGTTCAAAGCTAACTGATTTTGTAATAGTCATTCGATAGTGATACGATGTTTCTTATAGTGTTTACTTGCTTTCTATGTTCTCACGCCTGAAGAAGTCGGACAATCCGATGAAACATGTTGCGTTTTGAATAAATTTAATTGTTATTCTAGTCTCGGTTATAGTCAGTATATATATATATATATATATATATATATATATATCTCCACTGATCAAATTATAAAATAAAAAAAATATGGAAAAGAACAATAAAACACGGTATCCAGTTAACAAAAAATCAGTTTATGAATAAGTCAACAACAAATACAATCCAAAGATTTCATAAAAGGAATTAAAAATCATATCATGGCATTTAAAGATAGAGATCATATTAGATCAGGGGTGGAGAACCCCTCACCCACGGGCAACATTTAGTCCGCAAGTCTATTTCAATTTGCCCCTTTGCTGATGTACTTGTATGTACATGTAAATAAAATTTTATAATAATTTAAATTTATTATAATTAACTTTATTTAATTATGTTTAAATAAAATAAATATAGCCGTTGCTTGATTGTTATAATTATATGTCTATACAATTGTAATTAAAAGATACCATATCAGATGAGAATGTTGCACATTTACTTATTGGGATATATATTGCACACTACATACACTATATATGAGTTAAAATTTGTCAGTCGCCCGCGGAAGTTTTTAAATTAGCAATTTTTGCCCTTGATACTAAAAAGGTTCCCCACCCGTGCATTAGATCAAAAAAATTAATATAAGATAAAATAAGAGAAAGACCATTTAATTATGTAGCCTGCATGATCTTAAAAGACAAATGTGGAACAGTTTAAAAAAATAACTGAATATAAAAAACATGAGAAACCTAACTCAAATTTTATATTAAAAAAAAAAGAAAAAGTAATGGCTATTCCCACTTTGTATAAGATTTAGCAATATGGACAGTCAGATGAAGATTAAAATGAAATACAGAGAGCAGAAATAAGATTTTTTTTACAAATAATTGAAGGATGCACAAAATCAGATAACATAAAAAATGAAGACATTAGAAGACAGTTTGATTAATGATGAATTACAAGTGTGGTGTTCACGGTGGCAACAAACACTTTCTAGATACTGTTAAAGGTCATAAGAAGAAACTATTTGAGATGTCCGATTTGGACACCTTGAGAAAAGCTACAAACTAAACTGGACAAATGGAAATGTGTGACACAGAACTATGGGTTATATATTAGTAATAAGAGTAAGAGTATGGTTTCAAATTGAAGAGAAAATGCACAAATTAATGGATTTAGAGTTGGTGGCCAAGTCCTGGGGAGGAGTAAAAATTTCATATATTTGGGAAGTCTGCTTCCTAGAAATGGAAGTTTAGATTAAGAATTATCAAAGAAATGGATTTCAACAAGCCAAAGTTTCAAGTGTAAGTCTTTGAAATTTAGAATAGTGAAATTCCATCAAAATTTTGTCTTAAATTAAAGCATGATGACTAACAGAGATACAAGCAGAAACATTAGGTAATAGTGAATTAAAGTTTTTGGGGACAATTCTGGTTAAAAAAAAAAAAAAGCAAGGCAGAATAAGAAATATTGATATTAAAAATATTTTAGGATTAGAAAGTGTTGAAGAAAGGTGAATACATAAAACTTCACTTATGTGGTTTGGGTATGTAAAGAGAATGAAATTCAGAATGTATACCAAAAAGACCAGAAGGGACACTACACAAGATTACTAAAAAAAAAATAAATAAATAAATAAAAAATAAAAATAAAATAAATTCAGGCAATGACAATCAAGGAAAAGAAGGAGTAGCCATAGTATTCAACACAAAATACGAGGCTGCTCATCTTCTTGAATGGCAGGCAGTGTCAAGTAGAGTGATTTGGGCAAATATCAGAATGGAGGAACTGGACAATGAGACTTATTTGTGCCTATGGTCCCACAGAAGGTTCTACTAAGGTAGAAGTGGAGGAATTTTTTGATGCTTTAGAAAAAGCAACTGACACAATGAAAAATGAAAAGTTGGTCCTTGTTGGGGATCTAAATAGCAGAGCAGGAAGTGATTGTCAAACATACAAAAATGTTTTGGGAAAATTTGGAGAAAAGAGCAAAGCTAATAATAATGGCAAATACCTGTTGGATTTCTGCTCGGGACATGGACTGGTTATTATTAACACCATGTTCCAACATAAAAATGTGCACAAATTCACATGGAGAGAAGAGGCAAGGAATAAGAAAAGTCTCATTGACTATGTTATTGTTGATAGTGATGTTTTCTTCCTGGTGCAGGACACCAGAGTGCACAGAGGATTTAAAATTGGAAGTGATCACTGTTTAGTCTTGGGCAGGATAAAATTGAATTTCATATTGAAAAGAATGACATGTAAGAAAATTTTAAAGCGAATAAAGGTTGAGCAGCTCTCAGATGTGAACTGTAAACTAAAATACACAAAGATTATTGAAGGAAAAATGTAAGAGTTTGAGAACAGGAACCAAACCTTGGAGTTTCGGTGAAAGCCTTAAAGAAAACCTTGATTGATTCAGCCAGAGAGGAATGTGGTGAAGTTGTCTGCAAGGTAGAAAAATTAGAACTCCATGTTGGACACAGGAAGTTAAAGAGGCAGTGAAGGAAAAGAAGAAATCATATCAAAAGTTCCTGGCAAATAAGTCAGCTTGTGCTCTTACAGAATACAGAGACAAATGTAAGAAAGCTAAACAGTGTGTAAAACTAGCTAAACAAAAATCATGGGAGGACTTTGGCAAGAACATAGAAAATAAATATCAAGAAGGTGGCAAAATATTCAGGAGGTTGTTGAAGAAGCTTAGGAATGGAGGAAAGAATGCTGTAAAAGGAGTTAGAGATGATAATGGTGACATGAAAATGGGAGGAAAAGATATCCTTGAAGTATGGAGTAATTACTTTGAAATTTTGCTAAATGAAACAAGCAGCGATCACAGCACAGTGATAAAAAACACTGACCAGGCATGCAGTCAGGAATACATATCCATACTTGAAGTAGAAAAAGCCATCAAAGGCGTGAAATGTGGAAAGGCAGCAGGAGTAGATGATATTCGACCAGAAATGCTGAAGTATGGTGGCATAAAAGTCTTACAGTGGCTGCACTGCATAGTTCAGAATGCCTGGACAGAGGAATGAATTCCAGGCGATTGGAGTAGAGCTCTCATAGTACCCATATATAAAAAGGGAAATAAAACTGAATGTGAGAATTACAGAGGTATAACCTTACTGAGTGTTCCTGGTAAGATATATGCAAGTATACTTGAGAAACAGTCGAGAAGAATTGTGGAAGAAAAGCTTGGTGAAGAACAAGATGGATTCAGATCAAATAGAGGCTGCCAGGATCAGATCTTCACTTTACGACAAATAGTTGAGAAAGCATGGGAATACAACAAAGATCTGTATTAAAGTTTTGTCGATCTGGAAAAGGCATATGACAAGGTGCCAAGAGAGAAGCTATTCAATGCGCTACAGTTGTGTGGTGTCAATGGAGCATTATATGAAGCAATACTTAGTCTGTATTTGAGCTGTAAGTCAGTAGTTAGAATTGAAGGAAGTACAGGACGATGGTTTAATGTTAAATCTGGTAAGAAACAAGGATGTACATTATCCCCTCTGTTATTCATTATCTATATGGATCACATTATGAAAGAAAGTGGTATTAAACATGATATCAGAATTGGAGATGTTAATGTCAGCTTTTTGCTTTATGCGGACGATGTTATACCTCTAAATAAATCTGCTACAAGTTTGCAAGATTCCCTGACTAAATTGAATAACTGTTGTAATAGATATGGTATGAAGGTCAGCATTAAAAAGACAAAGACAATGAACATAGGTAGAATTGTTGAAAATGTCAACTGTGTTGTGAACAGGGAACCTGTGGAACAAGTAAAACATTTCAGCTACTTAGACACGATTTTTATTGAAGATGGTAAATTAAATATGGAAATAGACAATAGAATCAACAAAGCTGGTATGGTAGGCAGTCAATTGAATAAATTCATATGGAATAAGAGAGAAATTAGTCGGAACACTAAATTAGCTGTATACAAGACAGTGTTCAAACCAGTTTTAACTTATGGATCTGAGAGCTGGGTCAGAAGTAAAACACTTGACCAAAGACTAGAGACCGCAGATGTGAGAGTCCTGAGAAAAATTAGAGGCGTGAACAGATGGCATCAATGGCAATATCATATTAAAAACGAGAATATTAGGAAAGAACTTGACATTGTCTGCATCCAGGAATTTGTTAGCAGAGATAATCTCAGGTGGTATGGTCACAAACAGAATGAGCAAGGAAAGATTAGCAAAACAAGTGTTTTCTGCTAAGTTGGCAGGAAAACGACCCATAGGAAGACCAAGATATAGGTGGATTGATACGGTACAAAGTGTCTTAGACGATAGAAATATAAGATCTGGTAATATTGGAGTCTTGACAAGTAACAGACTGATGTGGAGGAAAATTGTAAATAGGAAGTTAGTAATGATGTAAATTTTTCATGTAGTACTATCATATCCTGTACATCCCTTGAGGGTACATGGTAGGAATTTGATTATGATAAAAAATAAAAAACCTCAGTGTTTCTTTTTTGTTTTACCTGGGAATTTTTCTGAGGGAAGAGGTGTACTGATGGTGATGATCAGAAAGTTGGTTACAGAACAAAATGGTTCATTCATAACTAGAGATCACATATCAGTTGTGAGAAAAATTAGTAAAGTGAATAAGATGCCGGCAATGTAGAAGCATATTAAAAATAAGGATAAAAGCAAAATGACATTGCTAACATTCAAGATGTGTGAGCATAACTAACCTAAGATATTACGGTCACTTAAACAGAATGGTGGAGAAAAGACTAGCAAAACACATTCAATACCAGAATAGCATGAGGAAGATCAAGATCTGAATGTGGACTTCTACAATTATCACTGCCTTAATAATATATGATATTTGACAATGTTGGTTATGTGAAAAATATATTCTTTCAGAAGAAAGCTGATTACAACATGCTAGTAATAATGTAAATATTTAATTCTTCTTCATGTAGCTTCCTCAGTGAGAGGGTGCAGCACCATGTCCTTCCAGTTCTCTCTGTTGGTGGCTTTCCTTTTTGTTTCTGCATAGCCATGTGATCCTGTCCATGATCTTATATCTTCAACCCATGGCCTTCATTGTTTGCCTCTTGATCCTTTTCCCATAAGTTTTCCTTCTAAAACTGTTAGTATCCTCTGTCCTGCTGAACCTCTCAGTACATGTCCTGCCAATCTCATCTTTCTCTGGATCATTTCCTGTAATAAAGATCTCTGTGTTCTCATTCTCTGTAGGACGTCTGCATTTGTCACATGTTCTGTCCATGTTTTCAGAGCTCTCCTATAGCACCACATTTCACAGGTCATTATCTATTGCCTTACTCTCTTCTTGAATATCCAGGTCTCACTTCCATATGTGAAAATTGGCCACACTAATGTTCTTATCATTCTTTTCTTTTTCTCGATACTCACGGAATTTTTCCAGAATGTATTTTTAGTTATTTTTATTTCTTTATCTTGCTTTCCAACTGCAGTAAAGTAGGTGCTTAAATATTTGTATTCTGTTGTATGTTCAATTTTCATATTGTTCATGAATATTGCTGGCTCGGATCAGCTATCTTTTGAGATTTTCGTAAATTTGGTCTTTTTTTCATTTATATCTAATCCAAATTCTTTACCTTCTTCAATTAGTACCTGCAGTAATTTGATTAATTTGTTTCTGTTTTCTGCTATTAGAATGGTATCGTCAGCATATCCAAGTTGTATTTTATGCCATTGATACTAATTCCTATTTTTTGTTTTCCAATCTTTTTCATCACTGTCTCACTATAGATATTAAATAGATTTGGTGAAAGGATACCTTTTCTAACTCCTCTTTTTATTTTTACTCCAGAATTCTCATAGTTAAATAGCTGCATTTTCTGTTTGGTGTAAATCGTTTTTATAATCTTAAGTACATGATCTTCTATGTCTAATTTATCTAATATATCAAACATTTTATTATGTTTTACCCTGTCAAAGGCCTTCTGAAAGTCTATGAAGCATATGTAAATGTTCCTATTTCTTTCAAGTGATCTTTCTATTAGTATTCTTAGTTCCAGAATAATATTAATGGTTCCCAATTCCTCTTCTGAAAATTTTTGTTGTTCACTCAATTCACTGCTTAAGGCTCTTTCAATTTGTTTGTTAAGAATGGTTAAAATAATTTAAGATGCATGGGATATTAGGCTCACAGGTCTGTAATCCTCGCAATTTTGTGCATTAGTTTTCTTTGGAATTGGTATGCAGACAGATGTTGTAAAAACTTCAGGTAATTGTATTGTTTTATAGATGTCCTGAATGGATTCCACTAAATAGTTATTATTGCCAGTCAAAGCTTTCAGCAGCTCAGCCGAAATATTATCACACCCAGGGAATTTATTATTAGGAAGATTCTTAATTACATGTTCTACCTCCTTTCTTGTGGGGAGAGTGGTATCTGTTGTTATGTTTAACTTAAGGTGTCATGAATCATCTAACATGTTACCATCATCATAGAGATGTGATAAGTACTCCATCCATCTACCATTTATCTTTTCCTTATCAATGAGTATGTTTCCATCTTTGTCCTTGATGTTATTAGACTGTGTACGTTTTGCTTTTCCATTAAGTTCTTTCACTTTCAGGAATGTTTCTCTGGTTCTGTTCCTATCTTGTAATTCTTCTATCTCAGTGCACTGCCTATTTATCCAGTTTTCTTTCAATCTTTTACATAACTGTTTGATTCTTTTATCCAAAGTTTTATATCTTATCCTTTCTTCTTCATTTTCTCCTCTTTTCCATGTTCTTCTTTCATTAAGAAGGTTGATTACCTCTTGAGTTATCCATAGTAAATATTTATAAATATTTAATTATATTTCCTATTTAAATTCACTAGTCTTGTTTTTTCTGCAATAAAAAGATAACTGATTGGGAAACATGATGACTGCAATTTGGTTTCTAACTCACATATTACCAATTACAATACTTCTCATACAACTGTCACCTGGTGCCAATTTCTTCAAACATTTCTGAAAGGTACCATTTATGCTTTTCCATAAGAACTGTTGCAATAAACTTTGCTCTTATACAAGCATTTAGAGAGCTTTCTGAAAGTTAATATTTTTCTAAAATCACTGCGTTTAATCATTTTTAAAATGGGAATACCATTCTAGTTTACAAATGTACTAGATTGTATCATCTCCATATGTAATTCATCATAATTATATATATATTGGGTTGGCAAATAAGTTTGTTCGGTTTATGCGTTAGTACAAGTTTACGCCACTTCACCTGTCACCATTGTTGCGCTACCGCACAATGCTATTATGCAGTTGAAAGGCGACATTTCACATAACCTTTCAGTGAATTCTCATTCGGCCTACTTCAGTTGTGTGTGTGTAACACATTTTTAGAAATGGAAGGAAATAACGTATACGTTACCAGCATATTTTGCTTTTTTATTTCAAAAAAGCCAAAACGAGCTGCGGAGGCCCATAAAAAAATATGCAGCATATATGGGGATGGTGAATGCATATGCCAAAAGTGGTTTGCCAAATTCCGTTCTGGAGATTTCGCCGTCAGTGATGTGCCTTGCGCTCGACTAAGGTTGATTCGAGTGTTGTGAAGGATATCATCGACAAAAATCTGTCACAAACAGTGTGGGAGATTGCTGCAGTACTGAACATATCCCATACAAGCGTTGAAAACCATTTGCACAAGCTGGGATATGTTTCAAAACTCAATGTTTGGGGGCCTCATGAATTGACTGAGGCCAATATGACTGCTCGCATATCCATCTGTGATTCGCTGCAACGTCACCAAGAAAACGACCCATTTTTTGAAGTGGATGATTACGGAAGATGAAAAAATGGGTCATGTACGATAACATGGTACATAAAAGCTCATGGGTATTTTCCTTTTACTTTTTAGGATCCTAAAGTGACTGCTTCAAGTTTTGATTCTAGTTTCTCTCTTCTCTTCCCCCCCCCCCCCTCCCCAACAACCAAGCGAAAAAACATTCAACATTAAACATCTACATGGTTCTAAACAAAATCCCACAGAGGATGCACCACCTAGACAGGACTTTAAATTCATATTCACATGTTGCCTTTGTGTGTGTGTGTGCATGTGTGTGTGTGTGTGTGTGTGTGTGTGTGATACCAGTGTTAGTTGTACTCCCTGAAGATGCCTCAGTGATGTTATGAGATACTGGAAATCTTAAATTGTTTGCGTTCTAGACAGGATTCCAATACACGTCTTTCCAACCATAGGCCATCGTCGAAACCAACTGAACTATATAGGACCTGCTAAGATTGATATTCACTTATATGTTTTATTTGTTATCTCTGAATGTTTGTATAGCAGCAAAGTTTATTGCAACAGTTCTTATGGAAAAGCATAAATGGTACCTTTCAGAAATGTTTGAAAAAATTGGCACCAAATGACAGTTGTATGAGAAGTATTGTAATTGGTAATCTGTGAGCTAGAAACCAAATCGCAGTCACCATGTTTCCCAATCAGTTATCTTTTTATTGCAGAAAAAACAAGACGAGTGAAATTAAATAGGAAATATAATTAAATATTTATAAATATTTACCATGGATAATATCAATAGCAAAGCCAGGCCAATGAAGTAACTCACAGTAACACCATAGTTTTCTCCCAATGAGGCACAAGAGTGAACTGCCACAAACAACCTCGAAAGCAGGATTGCACCCAAAGATCATGCTCTCTGTGTGGTGGGATTATAAAGGTGTTGTCTACTACGAGGTGTTACCGTCAGGCAGAACGATTGATTCAACTGTTTATTGCTTCCAGTTAACGTGACTGGCCTGTGCAATTAGCACAAAATGTCCTGAATTGGCAAATCAGAAAGGCGTTGTCTTTCACCACAACAACGCCAGACCCCACACATCGTTAACAACCAGGAGTAAATTGTTACATCTTGGCTGGGATGTTTTGCCACATCCTCCATATTCATTGGACCTGGTACCTTCCGATTACCACTTATTCTGATCATTGCAGAATTCTCTGAATGGGAAAATCTTTGATAATGAGGAGGCTGTCAAAAGACACCTGGATCAGTTTTTCACCAGTAAACCTCAGGAGTTTTATGAACACGGCATAATGAGTTGAACAGATGGCAAGAGGTCACTGATAAAGAGGATCAATATATAACTGACTAGTATGTATTATATATATTAAATGAAATGTGTTTCATTCCACTCTGAAAAACCAAACTTATTTGCCAACCCAATATATATATATATATATATATATATATATATATATATATTATACAGAATCCTAATAGTGCAATAGTTTTTAACCTGCCGCTGTCGTGAATGTACATGAAATGATGCTCTTCTCTGTGTGCTTTCAATTGTTTTTGAATTTTCTATAATTCATTTGTTAATGGTGGTGGTGACGTTTTATGAGACAAACTGAACTATTTGTATCTAATTTGTTTATTTAATTAAACTCTTTACTGTGAATATGCCTCTTATTATACTGTTTTGGTGGATTTTACAGCTATCACTACACTGAATGTAGTGATAGAGAGAAGTGAAGAAGTTTATAAGGGTTTGTCAACAGAAGGTGAGTAAGCCAATCTCAATTTCTGAAAAATCTTGCTGTGGAGCAAAAAATGCAAGACATTTTATTAATTAAAAGAAGATGATAAAATATAAATACTAATGTTGAGATATGTATAGAAATTATTCCCCTCCAATATTAATTAGTTCTTTGAAACTGAATGCATAACAATGTGTTAATTATTTTAACCTAGAAATTTAAAATATAATCTGTAACAAATGAAAAAAGATGAACATTCACATAAGCAATGAAAAGTGGAAAATCATTAAAAATCTTGCTGTGGAGCAAAAAATGCAAGACATTTTATTAATTAAAAGAAGATGATAAAATATAAATACTAATGTTGAGATATGTATAGAAATTATTCCCCTCCAACATTAATTAGTTCTTTGAAACTGAATGCATAACAATGTGTTAATTATTTTAACCTAGAAATTTAAAATATAATCTGTAACAAATGAAAAAAGATGAACATTCACATAAGCAATGAAAAGTGGAAAATCATTAAAAGAAATCACAAAAAATAAACAATTTATATTTCATTATAGCATCTCAACAAGTTTCTGAGAATATTTTAAATTTTTTCATAAATATTCAGCAAAATAAGTTTCAGTTTTTAAATTCTCCTGTCTCCTCTTCTCCTTCATCCCCTGATAGTCTATTACCTGGTTACGAAAATCCTTATGTGCCCTCAACTCTTCCAACATTAAGGCTTTTGTGTCTTCTTGAGCATGCAACATAGACTTGGCATCATCCAACTGTGCTTGTAAGAACTGCTTTTCATGCTGTATAATTTATGAAAAATTATATAAGTCTTTATTTCATCATGAATATTTTGGCTTAATAATGAAATAAAACAAAACTTTATAAAGAAAATGCTATTCTCGAGAAAGTCAGAATATCTTCCCTACTTAAAAACATCCTTGACTTGCAGCATTTTTAAATTAGTTTATGGTGATCACAAATATATGAAATTGTCCAACCTATAGTACAATAACCTTGAAAATGGATAGAGAAAATGAAACGTAGCAACATCAGATCTAAAATGTAAATAAGCAGTGGCTGATTGCTACATGGGTCATGAAAGCGTGTGGAGAAAAGTGAAAATTACTAATGTCAATTCTAGAAAAAAAAAAACTATGAAATATCTGTAGAAAATGCATTCAGCAGAAACTACATGTCAGTGCAATGGAGAGTTAATCTGTGCATGAAAAGAGTATTATTATATCTAACTAACTAACTACCCTATCTTTTAAACTAAGTCAAGAATTTCTAGAACACCTGTAGGGTAAAACTTCAGATGCGAGAAGGAACTAGAGATCAAAAGGGGATAAAACCTGATTAAAGTGTCAGAGGGCAGGAAGTTAGTAAGATGTGACTGTTCTTCCTCCCACTGGTGACAGTGATCAAAATGAACTGACCTAGGAAGTGGCTAAGTGTGTGGCTATTCTGCTTAGAATAGTTATATGCTAAATTTCAAAGCAGGAAATTTGAGATTAATAATAGGTTTGATCTCATAATACAAGTTCTAGATGAGAAGGATATCAGAAATGCATGGGAATATTTTAAAAAAATACATTAATGATGCAATATTGAAATGTATCCTTAGAGTTTGAAAAATAAGCATGGTGGAAATTATATGGATGTGCAATCTTATCTAAGAAAGAGATCCTTACACAAGATGTGGAAGAAATACTGCATGAATAAGAATGATGTCAATTATGAAATTATAAGCAAGTCAGAAGAGTTGCAATTATTGTAGGGAAAGGGTGAATATGAAAAGAAAAGAAAAATATGAAAAGAATTCATTTTGTCTTTGGCTCTGCAAGCCAAAGACAAAATGAATTCTTTCATTATGCTGCAAGTAAAAGAAAGAACAAATATGAAAGAATAATTCTCATCAATGCAGATGGCAGAAGAGACTGTTCAACTAATAAAAGCTATCAATGTGGTATATGCAACATATAGCTCCCACTATGCAAGGATGGTACAAAAACTGATGTTTCTGACTTTTGAGCTATCAGTATCTCTGGAGTGATGAAACTGTGGTAAAGTTGGCAAGAGATTCCATACAAAAATGGATTGACAGAGAATCTATGCTTTGCAAACAACACAGGTTACTAACAGAAATATGGATAAGACAATGGCTGATTGACATATTAAAAACATGTATGGGGGATGTGAGTCTGCAAGATTTAAGGTGACCACTAGTGTACCCCAGGGATTAGTCCTTAGTCCATTGTTATTAAATCTTTATGTTGGAAAAGACGTAACAGGAGATACACAGCTATTTGCTGACAACTGACATGTCATACTTAACAGAATGATTTGAATAAGCTAGAATTACAGGCATGTGAAAATAGCTGGCAATTCAATGTTAGTCGAGTTATGTACTTTGGTGTAAGAGATCTCTAATGGCATTTATATTGGCAGGATTATGCTAGAAGAAACTAACCAGACCAAGGAGCTTTGAGTTTCAGTAGATAGGATGTTAAAATTCAGGGGCTATCAAATAAAGACTGCAAATACAACTCAGAGAATAACTGCAATGCTGAAACAAACATTGATATATAAGAATAAGGAGTCATTTTGCCTATTTACAAGACTTTGATATGACCTCATCTGGACTAGTTCCCTTGTTTCTCAGGTGATGAAGATACAGTGAGGAAGGTGCAAAGAACAGTGTAAAAATGATATATCAGGACAGTGGAGTGTAGATTATCATGAGACAGTGAAAATTTGTGGATCACAGATGCTGGTAAACAGGAGAAAGAATGCAGTTGAAAAAGGAGAGAGTATAAAGTTTTCTCTCAGAGGATATTGCCTGACTGAAATGGCTTGCCCTTGGAGGATGTGATTGCAGATAGTGTGAATGAATTTCACAAGAAGGTATGATGTGGTGAGGTGAATGAATTCAAGAGAAAGTATGATGCGGTGAGAATGATATGTAGCACCCTCAATGAATCTGACTCCCTAGAGGTTTCTTGTTATAATAATAATAATAATAATATTCTATAGTCAGATAGACAGTATCACATATATACACATATATTCCATTTATTTCAATTCAGAAAATTAAACTAAACTAAAATGCTTATGTTAGAGTAAGTTAAAATATAAAAAGATGAAATCAAAAACCAAACAAAAAATAATAAATAAATGATTTTTAAAAAAATCATTACCTGCAGATGGCACTAATGTAAAAAGTTTATAAAAATTAAAATGGAAACTCAAACTTAAATGGAAATAAATTTAATAGATGTAAAATTTTCAGCTAAGTATCAAAGGCATCTTCAGTATGTTAACAATGGAACACAAAATAAAATGCAATAAAATAATTCATTTAAAAGCACCAGCACAGCATAAATAAGAGAGCAGACAGTCAGTAAATTCCTAATTTAAAAAAAAAAAAAATTAATATAAGATAATAATCAGGAATTTACATACGAATAATACAATATTATTTCCTATACATGGAATAACTGACAGTCATCAGATCTGTTTAAATTTGATCAGTGTAATGCACAGTATAATACATGTCCATAAGGATATGTGCTTTGCATTATGGGACACCAAGGCAAGTGATGTGAAGTTATCAACCTCTATATACAAGTTGCCCGTGAAGATTAAACCAAGTATATAAATTCTTTACATCTTTAATTCATATTACTGATTAGGCCACGACTATTGCTGCATTAAAAAATAATATGAATTGTACTCTGACCATGTTATAAAAAATACTGGATACAGCTTCGATGTAGGGTTTTTTTTTTCGCTAGAGGTCAGGCCAGTAGAATAACAGTTGATCAAATCATAACTTTGGCATAATTTATGAAGTGTAATGTACTTTTCTCGGTGTGTGTGTGGGCGTGTGTGTGTGGTAAAACCCCGTTTTTATATTTTCCTCCCATTTACGTCATGTTCTGTTGGTCCTGTTTTAAGGCCTATTCTTATGATATATTGTTTTCCCACCATTAACAACTTGATGTTTACATTATTTCCCATGATTTGCAGTTTTTTCTCGGGTGGCAACACTGATTTTCAAATCTATTTCCTCTCATTCAAATCAATTTCTGTGGAAATCTGCACATTTCTGTTCGCGGATGGCGTTGCTTTCGGCTGTAGTTTCGTTCCTGCCATCACGGTGACTTGCACGCCTGCAGCAGTGATTAGTGATAAGGCAATACCGTGATTTTTCAATCACAGTACGAATTGATCCCATGAAGTTTTCATATCAGTAATTTTAAACTGTCGGTACCTCGTGCCACCCGTAATGTGTTGTGGTATGATTTCACATTCAGTGCTGTATGGAAATCGTGAACAACATACACAAATTGTGAAATCACATTCACACTTCTACCAGGTAACAGTTGTTACTTGTGAATATCAGATATCAATGAATAAACCACAGTTCGTGAAATATCGCTTCGCTAGCTTGCAGTGTTGGTGTTCGTAGTTGCAATTCAGAAGCATGTGGTATAGTGCAGAATTTCTGCTACGTAATTTAGAGTGTGATAGTTGCTTTCAAGTGACCACATCAATCCCTGATGCCATGCATTATGTGGCCAAAGCATGGTTGCGGTGGTGGATGATCCATGTTAGTAACACGGAGAAAAAAAGACAGAAAATGTATTTCAGTAGAAGAAAAGATGCCAATTCTGCGAAGTGTAGATTGGCATGACAGAACACATGTGCAATTAGCAAAAGATCTTGGACTCTCCGTGTCCACTTTGAACACGATAGTAAAAAACAGGTAGAGCATTGAACTCAATGCAAAGCAATCGGGTGCTATGTCAAAAAAACGAAAATATATCTGGACGTCGAAATAGGATGAATTGGATAAACCTGTGATGGAGTGGTTTGTTTCTAGGAGAGCGTCGGGTATTCCAGTTGATGGTACTATACTACGAGCCAAAATCATTGAATTTGCTACAAGGTTGGTAGATTAATGGTTTTACTGTGTCAAATGGATGGTTTGATCGTTTCAAGACTTGTCGCAATATTGTGCATAATCAAGTGTGTGGAGAAAGTAATAGTGTTGCAGAGGAAACTGTAAACCAGTGGAAACATGAACTAAAGACTATTATTCAGGACTAAGAACCGAAAAAATATTTTCAATGTTGATGAAACTGGGCTCTTTTATAACATTCTGCCAAGAAAAACATTGTGTTTTAAAGGAGAGAAGTGTCACAGTGGAAAACTCACAAGCAGAGGGTAACTGTTTTGCTCATGGTCAATGCTGATAGATCAGAAAAATTACCTCCACTGGTAAATTTAAAAAGACAAGGTGTTTTAAGAACGTGAAAAATCTACCTACTAAATATGATGCCAACAGCACAGCATGGATGACCAGCAGCATCTTCACATCCACCATGCATGCTTTGGATGCTAAAATGGGGGTAAATCACTGCAAAATATTATTACTGCCAGACAAATGTCCTGCACACACCCTGAAGATCTGCAGCTCAGAAACATTAGATTAGTGTTCTTTCCCCCTAATTGTACAAGTGAGCTTCAGCCATTAGATCTGGGCATCATCCATGCATTTAAATGGAAATATAGAAAAATGCTTGTTGAAAAAGCTGTGTTTATGCATGATAATGGTGTGGACCTAAAACAAATGACCATATCAATCCTTGATGCCATGCATTATGTGGCCAAAACATGCAACTATGCTTTGGTTGCATGTATTGGTCATTTGTGGAGGAGGAAGAAGATATGTCAGATTCCAACAATTGGTATGTGATGGATGAGTCTTCCTTATTTCAAGACTATGTTGATGTTGGTGTGATCACATCAATAGTAACAAGTGTAGAAGACATCCTTTCCAACCACCTTCGAGAAGAAGAGGAAGAAGTGGTTGAAGAAGTCTGTAATCAAGAACCTACATCCCTATTAGTAAAGAAGCAATGGAAGCTATCTCTGTTT